>NC_041042.1:1930596-2230596 GCF_900634625.1 Parambassis ranga
GTGGCTGTAACACAACACAACACAAAGCAGTCACCTGTGGGCCCTGTGTGCAGTAAAGACTGCCCACACACTCACACTCACACAGAAAGTGCACAACAGGCCGTCAGCAGTGCACTGCACCTGCTGACACGATTCACAGGGGGCGCCGGTGAGTCCGTGATCGATCAAACCAAAATATAATTTCAGATTACAACTAACCAGAATAAATCTCTCACATGCTGCAGATATCAATCCACAAACTAAAGCTGAAAATATGTCTGCTGCTTTTCTTTTAGGGAAAAAACCATCAAACATTTTTCACCTGAGTCGAAAGTGAAAGCAGCAAAATGCCTCGACGGCTAACAACAGTTAGTACTTATTAAAATAATCCTAACTCTGAGAGGTGAGGAGCCGACGGGTGATCTGTCTATCTGCTGCAGATATTTAGTGTGTGTTTGTGTGCATGTAGCACACAACACCTCAGTATTGATGACAAAAACACTCACCGTCTGATGTGGAATGAAGTTCGTCACAAGAAGGAGAAGCTGCAAACCTCAGGATGTGACTGCAGCGGGAGGGTTTATACTTCTGATGGTGTTGGACTTTAGACCAGGCAGAGACATTTATGAGGACTGTTCAGAGTTCAGAAGTGTCAGTGGTAGACATTCACTTGGAGCTCCTCCAACCAGCGTCCATAAACATCTATAAACTATAACAAGGACCGCACAGATCAGCACAGGAACACCACCACTCCAAAGGAAGCAACACTGAACCGAAGTGCTGAACTAAAATGAACCTCTAAGGAAATATCTGCTGTTACAATAAATGCTGTGTTAAACCAGCTCTTTCTATATTTATACTACATCAATAACAAACAAAGACGTGATCCACGATGAAGGAGCCCGAAACATAACGTCAATATTTTCTCATTTATTCATTTTCTAACAGATGAACTTCACAGAGTAACAGTGCAGCTGGTTACTGACCCTCCACCAGGCGAGGCTCACAAACTGAAGATTTGCTCTCATTTGTTTCCTACGTCTTCATTTTTAAAAGAATAAACATACTTGATAACAGTTATTTAACTTTATAATCATCATTCTTTCAATGGAAGCAGCCAGCAGCTGACCTGTTAACCCCTAATAAATGAATATTTGACTGTAACAATTAATAGTAATAATAACAGCAGTAGGATTAAATCACTTTAATGAGATCTAAGCAGGAGGAGGGAATACAGTGAGAGGTTAAAGACTAAAACTGATCAATGACACAAACGACTGACTGTATGTTATTGTTCTGATTTAATCGTGATTAAATGACCACCAGGGGGAGCTCTCATATCAGAGATTAACAGGTAGAAACAATCAGTTTATACTCTGCTACCTCAAAACATTTGAAACTTTACTTTTAACAGTGATTACACAGGCAAGAAAAGGCTTTTCTCTGACACCACGTTTATCACATCAGAGAAACATTTAGATCAGATTTCACAGATTAAATACAGAGGAATCCCAGATTATCCCTGTTTGATCACACAGCATAAACTCTTTGTTCTGATCCTCCTCATGGATGTGCTGCTGGATCCAGACGATGCCGAGCTGGCTCCACCTGTCAGATTGTTACAATTCATTTAAATCGGTCCACGTAAAAAAAAACACTATCAAAGACAGAAAACTGCCGTAAATGTTAAAAAGGTGTTTACATATTTATGTGAGTGGATACATATTGATAATAAATACTTACATCCAGTTTTGAGTCCTTCAAAAACACGGAGGGGGTGTTCTGGAACGATCGATAGCTTCATACGCTGCAACACGACTAGATGACAGATAAACACAGTAAACGAGTGTGTGTTTAGATCTTTTACAATGACAGCTCCATACTGGTGATACAGTCTTACCTGCGCGTGGCAGCAGCTACTCCTTTACGAATGGCTTTATGTCCTGATCTGGTTTTCACCACAGATCCACCACGGCGTGAGGAGTCAGGGACTGATGAAGACGGTCTGTCAGACAGAGAGGAAGGCAGGAAGTCCAGTGAGACTGTTAAACACAAACACAGCAGCACTTAACGTCCGGCTACTCACGAATTCCCCATGATGTCTTCAGATTCACTGTGTCCACACTGAGGAGGAAGAGGAGGAAGAGGAGGAGGAGGTTTTCTGTTGCTGCTGGTGGCTGTAACACAACACAACACAAAGCAGTCACCTGTGGGCCCTGTGTGCAGTAAAGACTGCCCACACACTCACACTCACACAGAAAGTGCACAACAGGCCGTCAGCAGTGCACTGCACCTGCTGACACGATTCACAGGGGGCGCCGGTGAGTCCATGATTGATCGAACCAAAATATAATTTCAGATTACAACTAACCAGAATAAATCTCTCACATTCTGCAGATATCAATCCACAAACTAAAGCTGAAAATATGTCTGCTGCTTTTCTTTTAGGGTAAAAACCATCAAACATTTTTCACCTGAGTCGAAAGTGAAAGCAGCAAAATGCCTCGACGGCTAACAACAGTTAGTACTTATTAAAATAATCCTAACTCTGAGAGGTGAGGAGCCGACGGGTGATCTGTCTATCTGCTGCAGATATTTAGTGTGTGTTTGTGTCTATATAGCACACAACACCTCAGTATTGATGACAAAAACACTCACTGTCTGATGTGGAATGAAGTTCGTCACAAGAAGGAGAAGCTGCAAACCTCAGGATGTGACTGCAGCGGGAGGGTTTATACTTCTGATGGTGTTGGACTTTAGACCAGGCAGAGAATTACACTCCAAGTGACGCCTTCCATAAACATCTATAAACTATAACAAGGACCGCACAGATCAGCACAGGAACACCACCACTCCAAAGGAAGCAACACTGAACCGATGTGGACTCTGGACTCTGAGGAGTTCTTCTGTGATTATAAGAAGTGCTGAACTAAAATGAACCTCTAAGGAAATATCTGCCGTTACAATAAATGCTGTGTTAAACTAGCTCTTTCTATATTTATACTACATCAATAACAAACAAAAACGTGATCCACGATGAAGGAGCCCAAAACATAACATCAATATTTTCTCATTTATTCATTTTCTAACAGATGAACTTTACAGAGTAACAGTGCAGCTGGTTACTGACCCTCCACCAGGCGAGGCTCACAAACTGATAATAAAACACATACTGATAATAAAACACATACTGATAATAAAAACAAATAAGTGAATGAGATCAAATAAAACAGCTGATACCAAAGAGAAGCTACAAATCTAACAGCACCTCGGTGTGAATGTAGCTGAACACTGGCTGCACTGGTCCTACCATATAAACCACACTGCAGTGTTCTCTACAGACCAATCACTGTGAAACATCAGGCCACAGCCAGGCTTGGTCCGACTCATCGGTCAGTAAAAAACAAAATGTTGGTCAACTGAGGAAACAATAAAAAAGTGTGTGTGTTCCTGTAAACCTGTGACCATCAGAACGAAGCAGCAGCAGGGAAATAAAGAGGAGCCATAAAAACAACACCTCCATGTCCCGACTGCGATGTTTCTCTGTTCAGAGGACTCAGGGTGTGTTGGAGGCGGTCTGTCAGACAAAGAGGACGAGAGAGAGGAACATTAGATTAGATTAGATTAGATTAATACCTAAATCAGAGGACAGAAGATGCAGCAAACGTTTGATGAATGTGTTGATTTCAAAGACTTACGTCCAGTTAAGGTGTGTTTGTTTCAAATCAAACAGTTTCTCTTTGGACTTCACAGTCCTCATGGACACATCCTGGGATTCAGAGGCTGGTGGAGAAGGTCTGTGTAAAAGGAGGAAGACGGAGAACAGAGAGGAGAACAGAGGAGAACAGAGAGGAGAACAGAGAGGAGAGCAGAGAGGAGAACATAGAGAACAGAGAGAACAGAGGAGAACAGAGAGGAGGACAGAGAGGAGGACAGAGAGGAGGACAGAGAACAGAGGAGAACAGAGAGGAGAACAGAGGAGAACAGAGAGGAGAACAGAGGAGAACAGAGAACAGAGGAGAACAGAGAGGAGAACAGAGAGGAGGACAGAGAGGAGGACAGAGGAGAACAGAGAGGAGAACAGAGGAGAACAGAGAACAGAGGAGAACAGAGAGGAGAACAGAGAGGAGAACAGAGGAGAACAGAGAGGAGGACAGAGAACAGAGGAGAACAGAGAGGAGAACAGAGGAGAACAGAGAGGAGAACAGAGGAGAACAGAGGAGAACAGAGAGGAGGACAGAGAGGAGGACAGAGAGGAGGACAGAGAACAGAGGAGAACAGAGAGGAGAACAGAGGAGAACAGAGAGGAGAACAGAGAACAGAGGAGAACAGAGAGGAGAACAGAGAGGAGGACAGAGAGGAGGACAGAGGAGAACAGAGAGGAGAACAGAGGAGAACAGAGAACAGAGGAGAACAGAGAGGAGAACAGAGAGGAGAACAGAGGAGAACAGAGAGGAGGACAGAGAACAGAGGAGAACAGAGAGGAGAACAGAGAGGAGAACAGAGGAGAACAGAGAGGAGAACAGAGGAGAACAGAGAGGAGAGCAGAGAGGAGAACAGAGAGGAGAACAGAGGAGAACAGAGAACAGAGGAGAACAGAGGAGAACAGAGAACAGAGAGGAGAACAGAGGAGAACAGAGAGGAGAACAGAGAACAGAGGAGAACAGAGAGGAGAACAGAGAACAGAGGAGAACAGAGGAGAACAGAGAACAGAGAGGAGAACAGAGAGAGCAGAGAAAGCCACAGAGAGCTGCACATATTTAAAATCAGTAAATGCTTGGAGTGTTTAACAGCTGTCAGTGTGAGTCTGCTGCCTTCTTGTACACAGCTGAGCTGCTGGAATGTGTCATGAAGGTATTAGAGGATCTCATCGGCCTGAATTCACATTTAAAATATAAATAAATGAATCACTGTCACAAAAATGAAAATAACAGACACTTCACACACAAAGAGCTTCAATGATTTATTTGTGGTTCACTGATTTAAGGAAAAGAAAGTTCAGCCTTGTTCAGGTTCATGTAACAGATCCATTACAAATAACATAACGTGTATTGAATCAATGATTACCCTGCACCAGGAGGAGCTAACCTGCTGTTACAAGGATGCTAAGATTTAATAATACAGAAGTACTGAACTCTGCATTTCTTATAATCCATTTAAAGTGGAGAGGTCAGAGGTCAGGGGTCAGAGGTCAAACCACTGCGCACTGTGCTCACACTGTACGGTGAAATGGTCGACTGCGACATCACTGCTCACACTACACACGAATTCAGGTGCTCAGGTGATCACATTGACCCTGAAATTAAACCTGTCTAACCCGGAGCTGTTGCTGTTTCAAAGGAAAAACCTAAGTCAGTCACAATCTGTGCTGCGTGTTGCTGCCTCAGCTCATCACATACAGCCTCCATCAATTCTGTCCAATGCTGTGTGGGCGCCGCCATGTTTGTTATCATCTGAAGCGATTTCGTGTAGGCGCAGTGACGTCGACCGTGTTCGGCAAACGCATGCGCAGTGGGGGAAAAAAAGACTTCGGGCCGTATCTCTGCTTAAACTGTGCGATACTCTCACGAGGGCCGACAAAAATATCAAACATGTCAGAAATTCAACCGATCAGCCGATCGCCGTTTGTGCGACGTTAATCGCTGTGTTAGCTGAGGAAGTAAAACACTAACTACATGCTAGCTGAGCTAAAGGCTTCTTTTTGTTGTAGAAAGGGTTCAATAAGGCTGGCTTGGTTCTTTTAGAACCGCTTTATGTTTGTTAATTAAAACCCATGTGTCTGCTTCAGCACTGACTCCTGACTCCTTCTGGTTGATGCTACCACCACTGATCACCACCAAACACCAGCAGCGGGGACGTCACACCCCTGGAGAAGAAGACAAACATGAATAAATCCATGACGTGAGTCACATGTTCCTAATAAAATCAGTTACACATCAATACACAGACTTGTTTCCATCTTACCTCTGAGTATCTGATCCTTTGAAAATTAATACCTTGACCTTTAGACTCGTCACTCCTCACAGACTCACCACAAGAGTCAAAGGATCCAGGGCTGGTTGGAGACACTCTGTGTTAATAAAACCATCAGAACACGTCTCCACATGTTATGAAAGCATCAACATAATAACATCACTGCAGCAAATCTCTCAGCTGACAGCAGCTGAAGAAGAACACATGGATCCAACATGTTCATCACTGTCTCAGCCAGACGGAGCCCTGAAGTCTGGAAGACTTTCTGTCACTTACTCAGACTGAGGCTGGTCCTGATTGGAGGACATCAGCCTGTCCCTGATGCCATGTTGTCCACTCAGAAGGAGCTTAAAGAGATGGTTTATGCGCTCTCTTTCCTCACACAGGCTCATGTCAGGGACAAAGTCAGAGCAGCTGCAGGAATAAAAACAGTTTGTTATAAAGACACATTTATTAGTCATATTTTATTTCCTTTTGTTAATATCCTGGTTGATCATAAACTGTTTTCTGTCTTTGATTCACAGACTTTGAACAAAGTTCTCTCTGGTTTGTTCCACAGGTTCAGGGTGAGGTTTCTTTCTGTGTTTGGTTCATTTCCTTTAAAGGGTTAAAAGCTCACAGCAAACAATCAGCTGGTCCTCTGAGCTCCACTGTGTGACTGATGTGTCATTGATGTGTCATTGGTTTGGTCAGTGTTTGCTAGTTATCTTCACAGGAAGATGAACTCTGTCAGGAGGAAACTCTGGATCACTTGTTCCCTGAAGGACCCTGCAGAACATCCTACCTCCTCTTGGAAGACTGATCCAAGGAGTCAGAGGATCCAGAGCTGAGCTCAGGTCTGTCAGACAAAGAGACAATAAGACAAAAACATATTTATACAAAATTTAAACACAATGAGTGTTTACAACATGTTTACATAGATAGAGGAGATAGACAGGTGGATCGGTGCAGCCTTCGCAGTAATGCGGTCGCTCTGCCGGTCTGTCGTGGTGAATTTACCAGCCAGTCTATGTTCCTACCCTCGCCTATGGTCATGAGCTCTGGTTAATGGCCAAAAGAATGAGATCGCGAATACAAGCGGCCGAAATGAATTTCCTTCGAAGGAAAGGCTGGGCGATCCCTTAGAGATAAGGTGAGAAACTTGGCCACCTGAGAGGAGCTCGGAGTAGAGCCGCTGCTCCTCCACATCGAGAGGAGCCAGGAGGTGACTCGGGCATCTGGTTCGGATGCCTCCTGGACGCCTCCCTGAGGAGGTGTTCTGGGCATGTCCCACTGGGAGGAGGCCCCAGGGAAGACCCAGGATGTGGTGGAGAGACTATGTCTCTCGGTTGGCCTGGGAACGCCTCGGGATCCCCCCAGAGGAGCTGGAGGAAGTGTCTGGTGAGAGGGAAGTCTGGGTGTCCCTGCTTAGACTGCTGCCCCCGCAACCCGGCCCCGGATAAGTGGTAGAAGAAGGATGTTTAGATACAGTTATATATTGATAATACAATCTTACTCCCTGTTGCTGGACAGATGGTTTCCTTTAAAATCATTACGATAATCCATGGAACAAATTCTGGAGAGAGAGGATTGAAGGGTTGGTGGAAACCATCAAGCACACGGAGAGAAGACAGAGACAAAAAGTAGACAGTTAAACACTTAAAAACAAGAGGACAGAAACATGTAGTAAAATATTTAATATGTTTCATGTTTATCACATTTATAATGAAGTTACATGTTGATGACAGAATCTCACCTCCTCTTTGAGTAAACAGGTCTGCAGACAGAGAGAAATGAGTCTGTTATCAACCACACATATAAATGATCATCACAGAGAACAGAGCTGAAGTTACACAGAGAGTTTACAGAGTTTGTTAAAGCTGACACATGCTGACAGAACCATATACCTCTGGAGAAACGATAGTTTGCTAGTTACAGCTGGTCAGTGAGTCAGTGACAGAGCACCTAGAACACCAGGAGATCAGGAAATGATGATTACATTACCTCACAGATGAGCGACAAGGAGGGGACGGGGCTCTACGAGGTTCCAACCGGACCTGAGGTGAAGACAAACATTGAACTGTGAGACGGTGTCAGGGTGGAGCAGCAGCCTCCATCAGGTTCTAGGACTTAGAAACTAAACATTCTTAACACTACAGTCAGAAAACACTTGATCACAGTGACACCTGTGGCCGTTCAGTGAACTGCATCCTGTTGTTGGTGCACATGCTCAGTCTCCATGTGTGCTGTGAGTGTGTCTGTGTTTTACAGCAGCTCTTTGTGTGTTTAGTGTGTTGGACCTGTTGTTGTTTGTGTGTGGTTCATGTGTTGTTGTTAGATCCTCCCTGCAGCACCTTCTACAACTTTGTACCATGAACCACATCAGCTGCTGAAGTCATGTTAGTTCAACATCACATCCACTCAGACTGAACTCTGCTGCAGATGATATTAGCAGGTAGACAAGCTAACATTAGCCTGCTAGCTGTAACTTATCACAGCAGAGGTCACTGAGGTCACTGCTAACAGCTCTACATGGACAGTTACTGTGTGATGATTCTGTCATTTGTTCTCCTGTCAACATCAACACAACACACTGAGCTGAACAAAGAGAATAAATACCTCATCTGACAACAGGAGCTCCGGGGACTTCTGCATACGCTCCTCCCACTTCTGCTTCAAGAGCTCCCTGTGTGACAAAGTAGTTGAAGGTCAAAGATAGAGGAGTTTAATTCTCCATTATTTTCAATGGGCTAAAAAAATAAAACATTGAAAACAGATAAATAGAGAAAAATACAAGCAATGTCTTCAGAAATTTGAAAAATGCTGAAAAACACACAGAAGAGTAATAAAGAAGAAAAAGAATCAAGAGAAACAGAAGAAGTTTGAATGCTCCAGCTTCTAGGTTCACACTTTCTGCTCTTCTGGTCTCAGTCTGACTTTAATAATAAAATCTCCCCTAAGTGACAGAGTTAAAGCTAGCAGCTAGCTGTAACTGCTTCAAGAACACATCATGTCATCATCAGCTGCTACTTGCTGCATGTTAAACACTTTCACACTGACTGAGCTCTGTAGAGTGGAAGAACTGCTGTGACAGACTCAGACTGTGTTTGGAGCTGATTAGAGGACATCACCTCACCTGAGCCTGACATTGTGTCCACAGAATGTTGAATTGACCTCCATGTTCTTCCACTGCCTTATTCCCTGTGTACCTGCAGGAATAAACACATCAGTTGTTAGCTTTGTGTGTCCTCTTGGTAACACCATGACTCTGCTTGTTGTTCATAGAAAATATTTTGTGTCTTTAGTTCATATCAAACAGAGAAACAGTTCTCTCCAGTCTTCAGCACATCCAGCTGATTTTATTTCCATGATCCACTCCATCCACTAACATGGAGGAGGTGGGGTTGATGACCTATACTGCAGCCAGCCAGCAGGGGGCGCTCCAGGTGTCCTGTGTTTGTGAGTGAGTGTTTCAGACAGCAGCGGTTCATTCATGAATAAAACTACGGCCTCATTACAATCCTTAGAAATTAAAGTGGCATCATGTTTCTGTCATAGTGCAAAATGTTGGTGAAGCTGACGACTGTCTGAGTCCACCTGTACATATCTTTATATATATCTGACCATGTGACCATTACTGATCGCTTTTATTTACACGCAGCTTTCCAAGTTCACTTAATGTGGTCTGTCTTCTTTAAACAGCATCAGGTCAAAGACAGCTTCAAGATCCAAGACAAAGCTTCATGAGCTGCAGGTCTTCCTGTGAACTATGCTGAATAATCAGAGGAACACAACACGTTCTGTCTGAATTAAATACATTCATATTTCATATTTGTCTCATAATAGCACATTTACCTCACAGGTTATATAGTGTGCAGTGTGTGTCCCCCTGTCGGCCATTTTATCTCAGCTCAGCACTAACTAACCAGCAGCCTGACACAAGCTTTAACAAAATAAATCACTAAATAAAAACTAACAGATAAACACTGTGGACTTTCAGGCTTTCAGCTAATAAGTAGAGATTAATCAGTGAGTGGCTGAAACAGCCTTTGTTCACACAGGACTCAACAACTTTCACTTTCATGACCAGCTGAACAAAACATGCATCATTAAAGCGTCACAGCTCTGAGAGAAGAACTGACAGATTAAACAAGCTGAGACAGATTGAATCAATCTAAGTTAAAACTCACTGTGGAGAAAATCCATGTAAGAAGAAAACTCACTGTTTGTTTCTGTGTAACTACGTCACAGCAGCTGCAGCTCTGCCTCGTCCTCAACTTTCAGCAGGAAGTGCGATGTTTGTAAAAGGGTGCAGCTTCCTGAGGTGGAGTTACATAAAGAGCCACTAGAGGGCGCTAACCTGTCATCACGTTCAACAATGCTGAGCTTAGAAACAACCTGTTTGTTTCAGTTCAGTTTTATTTATACAGAGCATTTTATAATCAGAAATTGTCTCAAAGCGCTTCACAGAGACCCAGAGCCTGAACCCCCTAAGAGCACTGTGGCAAAGAAAGACTCCCTTTAAGAGGAAGAAACCTTGAGCAGGACCCGTCTGCTTAAGGAGGAACCTTCCTGCTGCCAGTCACTGGGTAGAGGAGGAGAAGAGGAGGGAGACAGGACAGAGAGGATGAAGGAGAGAGAGAGAGAGAGAGAGATGAAACAGTGATTATATATATATAATAATATATATAATATAATATAATACATTATATATATATATATATATATATATCTTCAGTCCATAAGTAGTAATAGTAATTTGATAGTAATCAAAGCAAAGATGAGCAGCAGAGGCTGAAGAAGTCAATGAGCACATACTGATCTTCTATCTGTTGTCAGCTGTGCGCCCTCTTCCCTGAACATTATCAGCTCGTTAGGCCAGGTCACCACGACTGTGCTCACAGTTTAAAACACAACTGCACTGTCAACCTTTGGTGTGTGACGTGCGCTGTGTAGGAGGGTCTTATGCACACACTTCTCGGGGAGTATGGTACCTCCGTGCCGAAACGAACTTTTTTTTTTTTTACCACCCGTGGAGCAAGTTCTCTGTTCTCGTGGATCCTTGCATACAAAACTAATTAGAAAACAATAAATAACATAAATATGAACATCCATTAAAGATCCATTTGACTCGCTTTTCCATCATCATTATATCTGCAACTCTTCTTTGATTCAGATCTTGAAGCGCCTTGCGTAACTCTCTTTCTGTGGCAAACGAATTTAGTGTTGTCTGAGCGCATAATCTTAGCCTGACCTCTTCTGCATGTATGCAAGAGTTGGTGTCAGACTATGAGCAATCTTTCTTTTTTTTTCTTACATTTATTTTATAGAGGAAAGTGTCCGAGTCGCAAATTCCAACGCCGCCCGCCCCCCCCCCCCCCCCCCCCCCGTTGAATTTTTTTTTTCCGGCGGGGGGCGGCGGCGGTGGAATTTGCGACTCGGACACTTTTCTCTATAAAATAAATGTAAGAAACACAAATAAGTATAACAAAATACATATTTACACATTATGATTACTTCATTTCTTATTGTCATTATATATATTATTTTTCAGATGGTTCCAGATGCTCCAGGTAATTTCCCACAGACTTGTCCCACAATGGGCAAATTGCGTTTTTGCAACAGCACAGTTACAGAAAGCAAAAGATAAGAAAAGCTATATACATCATAAAATAAACTACCGATATTATGCAATACACTCAAAAAACAGTTTACAGATTAACAATTACTGCACAGATGAGTGGAGGTAGAAGTGGTTTGTAGAAAACTGTACATAGTGCATCAAAAGAGTAACGAGTGTGCTGTGTGAACATTGCACCTATCAACCACCAATCCAGCTGTCCATCTGTGGAAAAACCTTCTGCCAGTGACTCAGAAACAGCATCTCAGTCTATAATCTTTTCTTATTCTTTCAGAAATAGTCGCGCTGTAAATGTCTCTTTTGTCCCTGCAATAGTTGTGTGGCAAAAGTTGAAAAATGAAGCTGCGCTACATGAAAGAAGCGCTGTTTACTGTGAGCGTCTGAGCGCGAGCTCCCCTGTTCATCCGGAACGTCTTCGACGTAACTTCCGGGTTAGCGTAACAAAACATAGCAGCGCTAATAAGTCAAATAAAAGTTTCCAGTAAGAAATAACAGTGAATAACAGTGTATAACAGGGGTATGCAGAACAATGCACCTTCCGGCTGAGATAACAGTCCGCTACACGTCTATTATTGCGTTCAGAGCCGCTTTTCAGACGTGTAGACGACTCAGCTAGTTAGTGGAGATACTTCTCTTGTCTTCAGAAGACATCTTTGATACTCACGTCAGAGGCACAAGGCTCTACAATTGGATATTTGAACCCCTCGTGATATCGCTCGATGGTCCGATTGGACACTGACTCGCCCGTAGAATAATACAGCCGGTCTACATCACACAGACATGCCTGAAGTGTCCTCTTTTCGAGGAAAGAAACAGAACGTCTCTAGCTATTACTTTCCTGATGTATGAGCGACTTTGTAAGACATATGCTCTCGTGTCGTATACGACAACAACTCCGAAATAATCAAGATAATAATAATAAATAAAATATTGCCCCAAATTATAGGGGGGCTTTGGATTATTTTAGGGAGGCTGAAGCCCCCCTAAAATAGGGCTAGCATCGTCAACGGAATCATATCTAAGGACAAACGGAGCTGCTGCTGTCAGCTCTGTCCACCGTTTACTAGAGCGTTATTGTTTTGGTGACGTCATTTGCTGTTGTCTGCATCTGATGTACACACGTGGCCGCACACACACACACACACAGACACACACACAGGCTTAGCAGACGCGCCGCTGCTGCCGGCAGAAACAGCACCGAACATAAAGGTGGAGTTCTTTCAGGGACCAGTTGCTCCGTTCTCTTTTCGTTTTCAGCCGTAGCTTCCTAACAGGGAGGCTGTCATTGGTTGGTCGTGTTCACGTTAAGCGCACTGAGAGTTGGACGAGTGAAAAAAAACTCATGCGTCTGCGCGAACATAGAACTGCAATTAATAGAACGTGCTCTATGGACGATAAAACGATCTGTCCGTTCTGGTAGATCGCCGATACGTTCAAATCCTTCACGATCATTTATCGTCAAATCGCACAGCCCTACTTTTATCTGATGTTTTTGGTGCATTTCATGAAATTTAATTTAAATTTAATGGCTGTTTTTTAGAAACAGAAACTGTTTGGACGGTTAAAGCTGCAGCTGTGGTTCATCAGTTCACTGTCTGCACTTCTGTCTCACTTCATACTGTTTGTGTGTGAGGAGTAAATAAGGCTCTGTTTAAGATTGTTGTACTGCACAGAGGATAATTCTCTTTAACCTGTGGAGGTCAATGTAGAATCGTTCACAGTGTATTAACTCTTTCCTTACTGTACAGGCTCATCATTTAATATAATAGTATTGCTGTTACTGCTTCTGTCTCGTAATCAGTAGGTGACTGTGGCTCCACACAGCGGCACATGTTCACAGGAGTCAAAGTGAGCTGACATTGCTCAACATTGTTGTGTGTGGTGTTAGCTCCTCCTGATGAGGATGGGATGATTATTGAGATTCTTGTCAAATGCATGTTTTTTACCTTAATGTAGCTGTTATTTGTTTTGATGTTTGTTTGCTGAACATTAAAATGTTTCAACCTTACTTTGGACTCTGTCTGGTGTTTTATTGTTTCATAGTCAAATGTTTAGAGTTAAACTTCCACATGTTGCTGCCACTGCAGGAGAGGCTGAGACTGGACGTGTGTTTAAAGAGTGTTAACAGCTGCTGGGATTATAATCTGATTATAATCTGTGCATCATCAGAGACAGAAGATCCAGTTATTACCTGCAGCAACAAGCCCATCAACAACAAACATATAAACAAGGGATCATATCTCTGCTGTTCTAGCGTCTCTTCACTGGCTCCCAGTGGACTCAAGAATACACTTCAAGATCCTTCTTCTAACCTACAAGGCTCTTCATGGACTTGCTCCATTGTATCTGCAGGACCTGATTGTACCATATGTTCCTAATAGGACACTCAGATCTCTGAGTGCAGGTTTACTTGTAGTTCCTAGGATTCTTAAAAGGCACCGCTACTATGGAGCCAGTTACCAATCTGGGTCAGAGAGGCAGACACTGCCTCCACCTTTAAGACTAGACTTAAAACCTTTCTGTTCAGTAAGGCGTACAGTTAGCCTTAGACCTAGTGTGTAGGGCTACAGAGGGGCTGAGAGCATCCTGTCCAGCTGCATCACTGTGTGGTACGGAGCCTGCACCGCCACCTGCAGGAAGACGCTTCATCGCATAGTGAGAGCAGCTGAGAGGATCAGCGGCGTCCCTCTCCCCTCCATCCAAGACCTCTACGACAGCCGTCTCACCCGAAAGGCCCTCCGCATCTCAGGAGACCCCACCCACCCTTCACACCGCTTCTTCAGTCTGCTGCCATCAGGAAAGAGACTGAAGCCTCCGGGCCAGGACCAGCAGACTGAGGGACAGCTTCATCCACCAGGCTGTCAGGAAGCTGAACTCTCTCCCTGCTGGGCCCCACTTTCTCCCCCTTCCCTCTACAAAAGAACCCTGACAACAGCTGACTTTGACTTTGATAGTTACAGTTGCCACAGGTAGAACAGGTGTCACAGGGCTGATAAAATCTTAACTTTTAGCACAGCTATGCTGCTCTAGACCTACACTGTGGGGGCACAAACATGATCCACTGAGAGGTTTCCCCCTGACCTCTGACCTCTGACCTCTGACCTCTGACCTCTCCTCTACTCTCCTCAGTCTGGCTCATATTGGTAATATCATCTCAGAATCTGTGTTCACTGTCTTCCTCATAGTTTTGTGCCTCGCTCTCCCTCTCTCTCTCTCTCTCTCTCTCTCTCTCTCTCCCTCTCTCTCTCTCTCTCTCTCTCTCTCTCTCTCCCTCTCTCAGACCTGCAGTCCGGCCCCTGATCTCTAGCTGACTGTAGCAGACCTCTGGTCTGTGAGTTTAACTCTGTGAACGTGTGGATGACTGTCTGCAATAATACATCCCGTCTCCCGGGGTTTAATGTCCACGAGCCGCTGTAACGCGGTGATCAATCGGTGATCATCCTCCTTCTGTCTGTGTGTTCTGCACCTGAAGAAGCTCTTGGCTTCTCCACATTCATCACGCCCACAATAAATTCAGACCAATCACAGCATGGTTGACGCACAGCACTGAGAGAAAAAGTTTTGCCTATACTTTTTGGAAAAAATAACATTAATTAAGCTTAATGAGGCAGGCAGAGCTGTTACCATATTTGGTAACCATATGGCATTTGTCTGCATTTGGCAGCCATATTTGTAGTCTTTATCAGACTTTAAGCATTATATCTGTCTTATTGATCATCCTTCAGCTGTATAGTATTCGGCTACTTCTTTATCAAATCATTACACATGATATCTGCCATATTCATCGCTTTGGAGCTGTTTGCTACATGTCCACTAAGCATATACTGTGTTGTAGAGCAACATCTTGTGATTCTGACTGTGTCCATACTTTTTGCCTGAAGGCTTCGGTTTGGACAAAAACAGAAGTTGCTTAGAGGGTGTTTTTACATTGGAAACGCATTAGGAGGGGACAGAGAGCGCTGCAGTTAGGGGCAGTTGATAACCATTCAGGTTGCCATGGATACAGGCAGACAGGGGCTGTTACCGTGGTGACAGGCTTTGATCTTTGACAATAAAGGCAAAGATCAAAGGTAGGTGTTCATACTCAGGCCGTTGTAGGAGCGAGAGCGCAGCGCAGAGCTTTAGTTGTTGTTCGACGAGCAATAAAGCTGTTTGGTGAACACTTTCAACGATAGACACAGCAGGATATTTTGCCTGAATTGCAAAGCAAATCATCTCAAGCGTGACTAAACTTGGAGAAGAGAAGGATCAGAGAGGAAGAAGGAGACACACAGCTGCAGAGGAGGCTAACATCTCAGCAACAGATTTCTTCACACAGTCAGATTCGTGGTGAGTACCAACAGTAGTGAGTGATAAGTGCAACTTCATGTTTATTCAAAGAGAGAGAGGGAGAGAGAGTCGTGCGCATTTACGCACATGCTGTGTGTGTGTGTGTGTCTGCGCGTATTGGGGCGAACTCCCCTCTGGGTGATAGAGAGACCAGAGAAGTGTAAACCCAGGGACTGTAGAGACGGTGGAGCTCCTGGTGACGTTAAACCAAAGCGTTTTGCCAGCTGTTCAGGGAGAGTGGCGGTCTTTTCCTCATTCATGGTGAAGTGACTGGACCAGAGCAAACCTATTTTCTACCTTGCTGCCATTTCCACATCTTTTACAGGATCAACATGAAATTGCACACATTTGTAGAGAAAGCACTTGTGATGCTCACAGTTGTTAATTTTTTTGTCTGAGTGTTTTGGTTTGGACACACCAAGCAGTTGTTCAGAGGGTGGAACCCCTATTAAAATACATGGGATCTGCCCTGAGAGGAGTAACAGGAGGCTGACACACCTCTCTCTCCAACATTAATTAAGCTTAATTAGGCAGGCAGAGCTGTTACCATGGTGAGAAGCTGACACACAGAGGCATACAAAGCAGCCATATTTGTAGTCTTTATCAGACTTTATCAGTGTAGTTTTTTGGCGCAGCGTATCTTCAGCATACATTGACCGATTTCAGCCATTCAACTATCTCTGTTCCCTTCCTAATGCATTTCCAATGTTTCCCATCCAGGCTCGTGTCCTCACAGGGTATACCCCGCCTCTCACCCAAAGCTAGCTAGGCTAGGCTCCAGCTCCCCGTGACCCTCCACTGCAGGACAAGTGGGTTAACAGAAGATGGATGGATGGATGTCCAAACTGATGCCTTCAGGCAGAAAACAAGAAGAGAAGCGCGAGAAGCAAGAGCGCCAAGAACAAGAGAAGCGCGAGAAGAAAGAGCGCAAAGAAAGAGAGAACCGTGAGAAGAAAGAGCGCAAAGAAAGAGAGAAGCGCGAGAAGAAAGAGCGCCAAGAACAAGAGAAGCGCGAGAAAAAAGAGCGCAAAGAAAGAGAGAAGCGTGAGAAGAAAGAGCGCAAACAAAGAGAGAACCGTGAGAAGAAAGAGCGCCAAGAACAAGAGAAGCGTGAGAAGAAAGAGCGCAAAGAAAGAGAGAAGCGCGAGAAGAAAGGACAACCGTTGAAGCAGTTTGTTGTGGAATCGGATGGCTTAATCACTGGACTGGAAAAGGCCAACGGGACCGTCCTCACAAATGAAAATCTCAGAAAGGCTGCTGAAGAACATACCCTGTGTTCTTCCAAGTGTGAGGAGCTGGCCAACAAGGTCTGCAGTATGAGGAGTGAGCTACAGAAGGCCAAAAAGACCGTCCTGGAAAAAGACAGTAAGATCAGCCAACTGTCAGAGGACAGGTCCTCCTTACAGGATCAGCTGAAATGTGAGCAGGAAGCAAGAGAAAGCGTTGAGAAACACCTTGATGAGCTCAAGAAACGTAACAGCGATCTTAATTCAGAGCTGGTTAGTAAGGAGCATGTCATCACTGACCTGTTTGCTGAAAACAAGCATGTCTGCAACGAGCTGGTCAAGAGCAAGGCCAAGTTCAGACAGTTGGAGGAGGGAGAGCTGGAATTTGAGCAAAAACAGAAAAGTTTACAGCACTCTCTGACTCTGCAGCAAAAGGAGATTCTAGAGTTAAGGGTAAAGTGTGACCAGCTCAGAAAACAAAATGAAGACCTCAGACAGGCTGCTGAAGAACATGCCCAATGTTCTTCCAAGTGTGAGGAGCTGGCCAACGAGGTCTGCAGTCTGAGGAGTGACCTACAGAAGGCCAACAAGACCGTGCAGGAAAAGGACAGTAAGATCAGCCAACTGTCAGAGGACAGGTCCTCCTTACAAGAGCAGCTGAGATGTGAGCAGGGAGCAAAAGAACGTGAGGAGCTCAAGCAACATGACAGCGACCTGATTGCTGAGAGCAAGGATCCCTGCAACCAACTGTCCAAGAGCAGGGACAAGGACAGACCGTTGGACCCCGAACAGCGGGTAGGCATCTTTGTGCCACAATGGATAAAATTACAGGAACCTCCAAAAAGAGAACGTGTTGCAGAGACACCAGAAAGCAGATTGGACAGGCTGTTCTGCATACACGAGCAGGGCACCCTAGAGCCAGACAACCTAAGGGACCAGGAATATGCTGACTATCAGCACAGCTGGGACTACAACAGGAGTGTAGACCACCAGGACCCATACAGCCTGGGCAACCCGAAGATTGGGGATAATTGTGGAAAGGAGACAGGCGAAAGAAAGACAGGAAGAAAGAAGAAAAAGAAGACAGACAGAAGATATTGAAGTAGACCTAAGTCTGTGAAATTAACCTGTTTTTTCTGACAACGATTAAATGTGCTTTATAAATAAAATTAAAAAACTTGACCTTGTTTACTTGACCTTATTTTATCTAACAGTGTCCACGTTCTTTCTCCAGTCCAGTTTGTGGTCCAAGTACATTCCCAAGTAGTAGATACACTGATTAATGGATGGATAACATTTACATGTCAGTGTAAGAGTCTCAAATCTTTGGGGTATTTGATGGTAAACTGAATAGAGTTGGATTTATTGAACATAAACAGACAAATGTATTGCTTGAAACAAATAATTTGCTTGGCTTTGATCATTTGATTTGATTGATTATGTAAATCAGGGGTAAAAAAAAGTTATACTGTTAATTAATCATTAATGTTGCTTTACATGCAGGTTCTCAACTGTAACCCCTAATTTTAATTTATAAGGAGCTTCTCATCGTATGGAGGTATGAGTAGCGCTTCAGATGGCCATCAAGAAGCTGTTGATTGTCATGGAGGAGTGTGTGGCGAACAGGACGACGTGTGCGAGTACGGCGGCTGCATGTTCGGTTTGGACACAGGAAGCAGTTGTTCAGAGGGTGGAAATGCATGAAAACTGCCCTGAGAGGGAGATCCATCATCATTAGACATATCTGCTATATTGATCAATCATTTACAGTCATAGTCTCACTAAGCCTCCGCTATTACTCCAAGACAATTCACCTGCTAGTCAAACCTTGTAATTCAGCAGAGGTTGTACAAGGTGTAATGCAATGTAGTACAATAAACTACAAAAGGTCACGATGCATCCGTAGCGTTTTAATACCTCACTCATTCATAGTTTGGAAGTTTCTCCTCTCTGTCCTCTCTGTTGGAGGAACTCTTAAGCCTCTTAGAAGTTCTCCTCTCTACTCCTAACAGTTTCTCACCTTAAAGGCTGTTCCATACTCCACGAGAACAGAGAACTCGCTCCACGGGTGGTAAGAGTAAAAAAAAGTTCTTTTCGGCACGGAGGTACCATACTCCGCGAGACGTGCGTGTGCAGAACTCCTCATACGGCCTCCTACGCAGCACACGTCACACACCAAAGGTTGACAATGCAGTTGTGTTGTAAACTGTGAACACAGTCGTGGTGACCTGGCCTAACGAGCTGATAATGTTCAGGGAAGAGGGCGCACAGCTGACAACAGATAGAAGATCAGTAGCTGACTGTAGCAGACCTCTGGTCTGTGTGAGTTTAACTCTGTGAACGTGTGGATGACTGTCTGCAATAATACATCCCGTCTCCCGGGGTTTAATGTGCGTCCAGCCGCTGTAACGCCGTGATCAATACTGGGATTAGTTTTTAGCGCCACCTTGTGGACGGACTCTCTCCTCTGTGCGCCGTGTTTCTCCTTCCAGCAGCTGTTTGCAGCTGCTCATCTAAACTGTCCATCGTCGCTGTGCTTCCTCCTTCTGTCTGTGTGTTCTGCACCTGAAGAAGCTCTTGGCTTCAACACATTCATCACGCCCACAATAAATTCCAATCACAGCATGGTTGACGCACAGCACTGAGAGAAAAAGTTCTGCCTGGGCCATGTGTCCGAGAGCGCTGCACAACAGGTGGTCCGAGAGAAAAAAAATGACGTCATTTTGTGGGCGTAACGTCTGCGGGGGGGAGGGAGTTCTCTGTTCTCGCGGAGTATAGATCCAGCTTTAAAATCATGATCCAGGTCTTTTGACCTGTCACTCTTCATGGATCCATCACTGCAGTCAGAGGATTCAGAGCTTTGGTGGAGAGCAGAGTTAGACAGTGTTACTTTGAGAGTAATCTGTTACTGCTTCAGCATCTCCTACTGAGACAAGTAGGTTATATACATGAACACAAAGGAACTTACTGCCCTGTTGTGTTCAAAACACTTTAAGTTTGTGCATGTATTGTCCAGTGCAGGTCTAAACCAATGAACCAACCTGTGTGTCAGGTTAAACAGGGACAGTTCATGTACATGCTTTGTGTCTTCAGTGAGTTGTTGATTTAAATGAGCATCCTGCAGTTAGCCACGATGCTAGTGTTAGTAGCTGGCATTAGATCACACATTACAATAAAAAAGTAATCAGAGTACTCTGCTGCGTTACTTTACATCGACACTATGGAGACACTGATGGAGAGTCTGACAGAAGGAAGGATGATAGAGACTAAACTGGAAGACTGTGCCTGAGTGTTTGGCCCAGTCACAAATACACTGTGTGTGTGAAGTATTCATACATGTTGTGGTAACGTCTGCACATAAGGAAAAGAACCACGTCACTTATGAATGAGAACGTCAAGGTCATCTCAGTAAAACAAGCAAGTGTTACATTGGAGGGTAAAAGAAAACAAACAGGAAGTGAGATATAGACAAAGAAGAAGAACACGTGTAGTCACTTTTTAAATCTTACGTCCACCTTATCCATTAATATCTGATTCATTAAAGTCTGTTTGTAAATCTTCTTACCTGTCATCATCCATGGATGTAAACACAGAGTCAGTGATTGTGCTGTGTTCTGAAGGTGCTCTGTGAGACATGGAGAAACACAGTGTTATTTAGTTTAGTTTAAATGTTACAATATGTCTCTGTGTACATTTCATGGAGCAACAACAAGCATCAACGTGCAGAATGATGTCACTACAGTAAATATTTCAGGTGAGAGCAGCTGAAGAAGAAAACATGGATCAACAGATGCTTTGATTGTTAAAGCTAGCAGCTAGCTGTAACTGCTTCAAGAACACATCATGTCATCATCAGCTGCTACTTGCTGCATGTTAAACACTTTCACACTGACTGAGCTCTGTAGAGTGGAAGAACTGCTGTGACAGACTCAGACTGTGTTTGGAGCTGATTAGAGGACATCACCTCACCTGACAGGTTTAAGCTCTGAGACATGTTGTCCATTTGGATACATTTCTGGGGGATAGACTATGTCCTCCATGTTCTTCCACTGACTTATTTCCTGTGTACAACTGCAGGAATAAACACATCAGTTGTTAGCTTTGTGTGTCCTCTTGGTAACACCATGACTCTGGCTGTTGTTCATCATTTTAGAATTGTGAAACAGTTTAAACAAAGTTAAACATAAGTTGAAATGTAGTCGAATATCTGTACAGAATGATAGTTTCATAGTGTCTGTAGCTTAAAGTATGACCAAGTAGTTGAAGGTCAAAGTTAGAGGAGTTTAATTCTCAATTATTTTCAAATGGGCTGAAAAAAGCTTAATAACCACAAAACTAAACCACCACAGTACACAGAGGTTTGATAGTTTGCTAGTTACAGCTGGTCAGTGAGTCAGTGACAGAGCACCTAGAACACCAGGAGATCAGTGAATGATGGATTACATTACCTCACAGATGGAAGATGAAGAGGAGGGGACAGGGCTATACAATCATCCATCAGGACCTGAGGTGAAGACAAACATTGAACTGTGAGACGGTGTCAGGGTGGAGCAGCAGCCTCCATCAGGTTCTAGGACTTAGAAACTAAACATTCTTAACACTACAGTCAGAAAACACTTGATCACAGTGACACCTGTGGCCGTTCAGGGAACTGCATCCTGTTGTTGGTGCACATGCTCAGTCTCCATGTGTGCTGTGAGTGTGTCTGTGTTTTACAGCAGCTCTTTGTGTGTTTAGTGTGTTGGACCTGTTGTTGTTTGTGTGTGGTTCATGTGTTGTTGTTAGATCCTCCCTGCAGCACCTTCTACAACTTTGTACCATGAACCACATCAGCTGCTGAAGTCATGTTAGTTCAACATCACATCCACTCAGACTGAACTCTGCTGCAGATGATATTAGCAGGTAGACAAGCTAACATTAGCCTGCTAGCTGTAACTTATCACAGCAGAGGTCACTGAGGTCACTGCTAACAGCTCTACATGGACAGTTACTGTGTGATGATTCTGTCATTTGTTCTCCTGTCAACATCAACACAACACACTGAGCTGAACAAAGAGGATAAATACCTCATCTGGCCCCAGGACCATCAGGGCTTCATCCAGGACCATCAGGGCTTCATCCAGGAACTTCTTTTCTTCTTCCAGGTTTCGGCTCACCTTCTTGGTGAAATGGTACAATGAAGCCAGCGTGTCCTGAGTGTTAGAGCTGGGTACAGAATACACAACAGTAACATGTTTCGCTCAAACATTTGTGTAATAATTGTCATGTTTCTCAGTATACATCAAACTTAACATATTCTGTAGTCTGTGAGTAAAACATATTTTATGGTCACTCCCAGCTGAAGCTGTGTTTCTTGTATTGTTCTCTAACTTTAATCTCTGTCTCTCCTTCTCCTTGTTAGTGTTTTGACTGATCACCTTTTGTTATGTTGTCTGTTAAATATAAAGCTCCAGGTCAGCAGGAAACATCAAACTAAAAGCATGAATGTGTGTAATCATGTATGTTTCACACACCAAAGTATGTGCTGTTAACACACATCAATTTAAAACAATTAACTTCATGTTATATGATCTTTTGTCAAAAACTATGAACGTCACCAACTGTGTGTTCTTTAAGAAGATTCTAATAGGAGAATGAATTATGAACTGGACGTTCAACCACAGACTCTCTGCTCAGTCTTTCACCCTTTTTGTTCAGGTTTCTCTGTGAAATACTTTAACTCTCCTAACGAGTCCACCTTCATCTGTTACTGGCTCTGAGACTCTTCCAAGCCTCCACACAGATCCTGGTGGTCTTTTGACAGTGTCCATCACTATATCACCTACTTGAATGTTTCTCCTGTGGAGTCCTTGAACTGCAGGAGCTCCTCAATTGACTGTTCTTCAGGTCTTGGTGGAGAGGATCTGGTCACAGAGAGACACATCAGACACAGACTCAGTCTGGGTTTTGGTCCTGATCAGAGGACCAGCAGCTAGCTGTGATGTAGCTAACATGTCCACATGTTCAGTCTTCTTCTGTCGTCACATGAACACATGAAAATATAAAAGTGAAAATATTCTCATCTATGCACAGAATGGAAGACTGAGAGCTTTACACAGTGAACACTTGGTACATGTGATGAGTTCTCTGATGAGTGATTTTATGAGAACTTACTGCTGAGGCTGATGGGGAGACTCTGATGGAGGAGACCCACAAGAACTCCTCATAGATCCAGCACTGGTTGAAGGTTCTGGTGAGAGTCTGTCAGACATGAATGAAGACAAAAACAGAACATGACACAAACAGACACACACTGACCTAACTTACTCCTCACTCCATTTATTTATATTATTTATGTCACAACCTGACATCCTGATTTCTGTCATGATGCTGATGTGTGTACTTACAAATAACTGCAACATAACAGTGTTCATCAGTGTTATAACGATCATGTTGGAAATACATTGATGAAATATTCATGCTATTTACTTTGTGTCTGCATTTTCTTGTTTCTTGCTTTATGCACCTTTCCTTTGTCATCACATGAACAGCAGCAGACATGACACACATGAAGAGTGTAACACACACAGAACCAACACTCTGTGACCTGTTCCAACAAAAAGTAATCTGAGTACTCTGATGTGTTACTTTATGAGGCATTACCCCTGATTAAACCTCACTGTCAACTTAGCACAGGAGCAGTTAGCATTTAGCTTCTTATGGCTCTACTTACTCATCATCTGTGAAATACTCAGAATCACTGGATGTCTCCTCATGGTGGTTCTCACTGTAACACAAACACAACAACACTGTTAAAGTCTCAGGACCCAGATTACATTGAGTCAGCACTCTTTTGTCTCACCTGACAGTCTTCATGGAAACATCTCCGGATCCAGAAGCTTCAGGACTCGGAGGAGAGCTGGGTCAGGGTTAGATTTGCACAGGGTTAACTTGAGTGTGATCTAATCTTTTTATAATTTCTGTGTAGTCTAAAGTATTTGAGAATTAGAGGACATCATCTCACCGTGACTGAGTGTCATGGTCAGCATTAACTTTCTCCATCTGTAAAAAAAAGCAAATGTTTTTATTATTTTGAATTAAACAGGTGAATAAAAACATGTCTCTCCAGCTTCCATGTGTGATTTTAATAATGCTTTGGAAACTTTTAAACACCTTTGTAGTCACGTCATGTTAAACAGCCTGTGGTCTGTGTGTTTGAGACCAACAGCTGAGAGATGAAACCACCTGAGAGCTTTAAGAGGAATCAAACGTACAGTCTGAACTGTGATGACTGTAAACTATGTCCAATCATCTGAGGGGAGTTTCAGAAAAACAAACATTCAAGCCAAAACAAACATGCATACATTTATTATTTATTTCATGCCACACTTTAATAATGGCACATTTGATCTGTTTAGCTGTGTTTGTATTCCTGATATCTAATGTTAAAGGCTGTTTTATCAGAATTCCTTCATCACTGAGGGGAAATTCTTTTGTTGCAGACAAGAAAAAAGAGATGGCATGAAATTGAAATATAATAAATATCTAAATACCTAGACAGCATTTAAATCCCTGAGTCTCTTTTCTTCTGGCCAGCACAATGTGAAGCGTGTGAGCGTAAAAGTACAGTATAGTTTGTATTTTGGACAGCATCCTCCTCTCCTCTCAGACACCTCTGTCTGTCTGGCTTCCTTTATGATTCTGTTGGCTTTAGCCAAAACTAGAAGGCAGCCAACAAACGAACCATCAAAACAGTGAAAGACATGAATCAAAGACACAAACAACAAAACAAAACAAACTGCGTCGACCCCATTCCACATGCCAGCATGAATTATTTGATTTGTAAGTGAAAGTTCTCCACACCCTGTGCACACACATGTTACCGTTACAGTATAGCAGCTTTTTATATACATAATTACTTACATTTTACTCAGATTGACTAATATTAATATTACTGAGATACAATAGAGATTCAATGAAGTCTCTTTGGACAAGCTGGAAGAGTTTATCTACCTTCATTGTAGGTTGGATGCCGGCACAGCGTTTGGGTTTCTTACGTGCAGGTAGTGTGTTGCACTTCCTGTTACCCTGCCGTCTCCGTGCACAAGTAATAACCAATATTAATTCCACTTTGGAAAGAATGGACCTCTAAAGAGTGAATATAAGGTCTCATTCTACATAAATGTTTTTCTAATTAGCATTAGAAATATTCTTAAATACGGGGTTACACTTGTTTTGTTTTTATTTACATATAGGACTGTACTGACTGGTTCTTAAAATTAAGATCTTTGAGCGGGCTGTTCTGCAGGACACCAGATCCATCCTCCACCCTCCATTGACCCGTTACAGTTTGCATACAGAACCATGTGAGGATGACGCTCTCCAACCACCCCTCACACCACCTCAGCCACCTGCAAACATTCCCCTTCACTGCATAAACAACTTGATGCTGCTGCTGCAGAACTCTGCACATAAAGACCTGGTGCTCCAACACATTCACTACAGCAGCAGCAACAAAAGGACCATCTGCCATTTCCTCCACTGTCAAGCTGCTGCTGTCTTTGCACTCAGGTTGGTACACTTAGTGCATTACATATTTTCTTCATCTGCACATACTGACTTACATTTTAGATTTTTGCTTTGTGTCAATTGTTTGTTTACGTTTTGTTTTATATCAAACTATTTATTGTAATTTATTTAGTGATACAATCCCAAAGAAAAGTCTGTTTTAACACAAGAAGGAAGACGAAGCCAGAGAAAACAAACTAAAAGCAGCACAGAGTAAATCAGCTCTTTAGCTTCAAGTAACTCACAGACAGTCCATGGTCTCCTCCTGTTTGAATCCATCAAGGTTCTATCAGAACAAACTCGTACGTTTGATGGAGAGAGTCTGGAGGAAAGAGGACAGATAAACACCATGTGAAGAAACAGTTTCTTCAACACAGAAATATAAAAATATAATATAAATATAAGAAATATAAACTGGCACTTTAACAACTTACAGAGAATTCATGGTCTCCTCCTGTTTGAATCCATCAAGGTTCTATTAGAACCCGTTCAATAATCCATGGTCTCCTCAGGGTCACTGTATGTATCCATCAAGGTTCTAAACCAGGGGTCTCAAAGTAGCGGCCCACGGGCCGATATTTTGTGGCCCCCCACTTGACATCAAAGTTTAGTGTTAGTGCGGCCCGCACATGTAGCAGTGCTCCGTCAGAATATATTCCCAGAATGGATCAAAGTAGGAGGTTGCCGCGTGTTAATCAGCATTTCCATTTGTGCTCGCTGTGAATACGCAGCTCTCATGAAGTACTTGGAGTTTCTTTCTTTCTTTTTAATCAGGATGCTAGTTCAATAGAACACATGTTCTCAGTAGCTGCCCTCACTGTAAACAAGCTGCACACATGCCTGACACCTGGACATGTGTCTGTGTGAGGAACAACTTATTTTCATGTTAAAGCAGCTGGACATATTGTATTTAATTTCTATTCACAATAGATTTTGTTATAATAGCCTACATAAATGTCATTGTCTGTACTGTATCTCCAATGGTACAGCAAATCACTCATTAAGGAATATGACATGCAAACGACCTGTCAGGGATCATGCAGGGTGAGTGGACACAGGTGCAAACACTGAGCGGTTCAGAAATCGAAAGTTTTTATTTTAAGCCAGGAGGGCAAAAGGCAAAAACCAACAAACTAAAAATCACACTTGATGTGGTAAAAATATCATGGCAGAGCAAAACTAGAATTACGAGGCATGGCAGGGCAAAACAAGAACAAAACATAAGTCAGGGTAAAACCTGGGTTTCGTGGCTGTGGCAAGGCAGGAACAAGGACGAGACGAAAACAATCCCCTTGGGTGACGACGAAGAGACAAACTGGCAGAGAGTGCAGGGAAGACAAAGACTAAATACACAAGGGCCAGGGAAGACAACGAGACACAGGTGACACACATGAGGGCAGGGCAGGTAATCAACAAGGAGGGAAACCACAGCAAGTAAAACTCAAGACAAAGCACAAGGAGGGCATGACTATCAAAAAAAACTATTCAAACTGGCAAATGAAAGAACTAAACAACCCCAAGCCAGCAGCCTAACCACTAGACCAGGGGTGTCCAAACTTTTTTCGGGGAGGGCCAGATTCTATAATGCGAAAGTCTCCGAGGGCCAACAGTCCCCGATGTCATTATTTTAAACAATAAAAAATGCTGTTTTGTAATATGTTACATCTTACACAGCAAACAAAATAACATCTTAGCATTCAGGTGACAGATCAGAAAATGTATATGAATATACAGCACAAATTTAAAACTTTCAGAAACTGTGTGGTTGTGATAACAGAGCAACAGGCAAGTTATTGACTCTGTGAAGGTGAGATCTGATCCTATGTGCAGGTCTGGTTTAGGAGCAGACATCAGTAAAATGTCAGGTAGACCAGGTGGGAGTCATTTAGTGCTGATCTCAAAGGGTCTGTAATTTAATGTTTACACAGGTTTGCGGTGCATGGCAACGAGACGTAAAAACGTGATGACGTGCCTTACGACAGATGCGTACTGAATGACGGAGTTTGAGAGAAGTGCTGCGTCTCTGTACAGCTGACAGTTTAACAACAGAGAACGTTAACAAGCAAAGACGGACTGCTCTGCTGCTCCAGTAAAACATCACAGTTTATCACAATCTGCTCACACGACACAAACTAATTCATGATTTACAAATGTTCGCATTTCTGGAGATTTGCATCACCACGATGCAGACAGAGAGTGATAATGTTTTGCTCAGAGAATCATGATGCAAACATTAAACAATAAGTTAAAAACAAAAATAAGAATTGCCTGTTGACTTTGTATGATTTATGATTGTATGATATGTTTGGCTGGCGGGCCAAAAATAACACATTTTAAGATAGAAACCACGGGCCATAGAAAATCCGACCTCGGGCCGCAGTTGGCCCACGGGCCGTAGTTTGGACACCCCTGCACTAGACCATTGTGTTGGTTATGCCAGATGCACAAACAGTTTTCAGGTGTCACACACACCTCAATGACTGCATGAGGCAGCTTGATTACTTATATGAAACTGCCGGAGGGGGACTGGTTGACAGCCCTTTGTTCTTACTGTGAGTATGTGCAAACTTCCTGGGAATGGATGGAATCACTGCATTGTATGTGGTAGAAAGATGATGTCTGAGGCCGGCAGTTTCATAGTCGTTAGCCAGTCGTTAGACACACCTGGCCCAGTCAGCCAGAACATCACAGGTAAGTATGGAAACATTTAGTGCTATTGTTTTTTCAGTTTTACCCAGACCCACCCACATAGGTCTGTAACCACATATAAACCATGTTTCCCCACCAAACAGTTAGAACTGATGAAGCTGCTTGGATGAGCAGCGAAACGTCTTCTAGAAAACTCTACAAGTCCAGACGCCTTGCTTCAATCTTCTCTATGTATGATGACCTGGATGACTGAGAATCTTCATCAACAAGCTGGAGGTGGAAGAGAACCGTCAGCAGATGGACGGAACAGCAGCCATTGTATTTGTGATGGGACTAACTAATCAAATACTTTCATATATAAGCCAGAGGATGAAAAAAAGTGCCACTTATAGTCCGGAGAATACGGTAATTCAAACCCTGTGTGTATGAAGACCTGATTCTTAACGGCCAAATATAGTTAGGGCCACCACCAACATAAATCCAAGAGGTACAAAGATCCAGTAAGGGTCAGTCTCTGAGAGACTGTGAGGGGGGCTCCTCATGGGCTCAGTCCTGGCTCCAGCCTGTGCAAAGCTGTAGAGAGACAGACTGTTAAATAAAGACCTCCATACATGGATAAACTTCCTCCTGAAGTGACGTCTTTGTTCATATTGAACAGCTGCAGCTTCTGATCAATGACTCAGAGCTGTCAGTCAGACAGATGATCAGAGAGTCAACATCTATGAATGCAGTTAATCAAATCTTACTTCCTCCAGAAATCACGTCTTCCTTCAACACAGAGGTCTTGATCATGTGACCCGTCAGTCCCTCTGGACACACTGCTGGCTCTGGGAGAGACGAGAGGACGATCAGCTCATTAAACACAAAACACAGATCAATCACTTCTCAACAACCACCTCCATCCATCATCTATGAACCCACTTTGACCATGTCCTACCTGTCCACCATCATCTCTGTAGTGGCTATTTTACCACTCGGTTGGGAGCAGGGGATGTTGTTTTCCTACGCGCTGTTTTTTCCAAAATGAATCGTTTGATGCATCATAATCTTTGGGTGAGGTTCCCGTTTATTGTTAACAAAAGTATTTGATCAAGGTTACAAAACAAAAAAAACGTGTCAGTGGTAAAAACTGTACGACCTCCCAGCTCCCATACCTGTCTGATCTGCTCACCTGAATCACCTGTGTTCATTTAAGCCTTACCCACCAACCCTAAGCTGCCATCTAGCGACAAACAAAAGCAATTACATGTTAACTTTATGGCTCCTACAAACATAAATAGTTAATTTTAACACTTGTTAAAGGGCCAGTACACCACATAAACATGTTGCTGTGGCCCCTGCAGTTCACCTTAAAATGACTTGATGTCTTCATGTAACAGATTAGAATCAGATTATAATCCCAGCAGCTGTTAACACTCTTTAAACACACATCCAGTCTCAGCCTCTCCTGCAGTGGCAGCAACATGTTGAACTGATTGATCCCTGCTGCTGCTTTGAAGGGAGCAGCCTGTCTCTCTGACACTGACCTACAGACAGAGACTCCTCTCTGAACGTCCTCATCCTCAGTGAGAGGAAGAACTGAGAGCAGAGAACACACAGAGTCCACAGTGAGAGGAAGAACTGAGAGCAGAGAACACACAGAGTCCTCAGTGAGAGGAAGAACTGAGAGCAGAGAACACACAGAGTCCACAGTGAGCTGCACCGACTTTAATGTTCCACTGTACAGACAGTGATGAACCTGTGTGTTATCATTCACTCTGTCTGTTTCTACATGTGAGAACATGGAGGACAGTCTGACTGCAGAGGCCGTCACTGACGTGCTCATCAAAACTGAGACATAAAAATATGATGACTCATGTTCTAACAAAGTGTGTGTGGATCTTAAAGTTTGACCTCTTCACAGATCACGTGTTGACCCTCTGACCCGTCTCTCCTCATGGACGTGTCGCACACAGACCTACACAGACAGAAAGGAACATCAGCAAAACACATCTACACAAAACACACACAGTTCCATGTTGAGTTATAACAGCAGTTAAACATCTCACCTCCTCTGGGAGATCTTGGTTCATTAAAGTCAACGTCTAGATCTTTGGACCTGGCTTTGTTCCAGGACATGTCTCTGTCTTCAGAGGACTCAGAGACTGGAGTCAGACCAGGAGGCTGACTTGTCACAGCTACATGTGGTGGAGACGATCATTAGATGTTCCATCAATACAATCACAGTGACTTGTAGTCCAGCAGGAGAGTCTGCAGGTCCTCTGAGACTCACAGTCCACCACAGAGCAGCACACACACTCCATGAACAACACAGACTAAACACTCACCATGAACTGACTCACAATCAATAAATGTATTGATAGAAGTCAGAGAACTCACCGATCGTCTTATAAAACGTGTCACACTGCAAACGCCTGCACAGACAGGAGCTCTGAGGTCATGTGGTCAGTCACATGACCAGCAGCAGGACGGGTTCCAGCTCCAGTTCTACATCTGTGCTGGTTCTCTGGGACCGTGTGGTCACTTCAACTAAAATTCACTTCAAACTGTTTAAAGGTGGAATTTTTAATAAATGTATAAAATATTTAAATATGAACCACAGTATGTGAGACAAACAGAAACATCGTAACACACAGAATCCAAAGTAAGCTTCAAATGATTTATTCATTCGGTTCATTGATTTTAAGCAAAAAGAAAACAGCTATATGAAAGGGTTAACATAATTTTGACCTTGTTGTTTCACAGAGATGTTGACAAGTCACAGAGATGGGGACTAGATGGAGACTCATCGAGACTCATCGCCTGCCTCCTGTGCTCTTACTAATGAATCAAGACAAATAACAAATGATTGACTCATAATTAATCAAATCCAACTGTCTTTGTGTTCTTTGAAGTCAATGATGAACCATGTGTGTTTTGAATGCGGCCTATCAAACCCCGCCCACTCTGCAGGTTGTTGGCTTGTTAGCCTCCTAGTTGAAGGCGTCATACCCACATGTTATCATAAGCTGTGATGGTTTGAACATTGTTCACAAAGCCACAAGTCTTTTAAGGTCCAGTCAAGTCCGACCCAGGCCCCATCTCTGTGTTTAGGTACATGTAACAGATCCATGTTACAAACAACATACATGCATATCATCAGAGTATATTCAGTCTATAGTATGGAGTGATCACATGAGCTCCCTGCATCAATTACACACACAGGGAGAAGCTAACATACAGTTACAATGATGCTAAGCTTTAAAATAAACATTACTGCTTCTTGCTTTTTTTGTGTTTTTATGTTTTGTTGTTTTTTTTGTTGTACTTAATGAAACTAAAGATAAATGTAAAGAAAACCAAGTAAATACATGACATGAAATCAACTGAATAACTGAATGATTGTCTTACAGCAAAACATCTGTCACCCTGAACATCCTGAAGTCACAAGAACAAACTCAATGAGCTTCACCCAATACGACACAATTAGAATATTTCATGTCATTATTCGACACATTCACTGGAAAAAACTAAATGAACCCAACATCCAAAAAAATCATTCACTTGATGAAATAAGATTGGGGTAAGGTGTGGAGCTACTCTGACCCAACCTGTTAAACCTGTTAACCCTTTATACAAAGGCTTTTTAATCGACCACATGTGTATAAATGGAAATGATTTAGTACTGTGGCTACTCTCAGTAGAGGTGGAGGCCAAAGACCCCTCAGAATGCCCAGTGAGGTCAAAAGACCTGAGTGACAGAAACCACCGGGACTGGTTAACTGGTCCACGAGCACTGGGACACGTCACAACACTACTGGGAAAATGTGTTGTTAAGTGTAGCTCTGCACGCCAGCAGTGAATGATTCAATAAAGTCATGAAGTGTTCTAATACTTTGTGTGATATTACATAAAGCACACTGTGTTTGTTCTTATTACTTAGATTTTATGACCTATTAATGCAGAAATGTTGGTAAATTCCACAAGGTTCACTTTCTTTCTTGCGACTGCACATCAGACCCAGACTTATCAAACTATTAAATCATATCCAACTTGAACAGTAAGGGCTAGATGATATTAATTAAAACGATAACATAATTCCTTAGAAGAGAACACCTTTGACTCAGAACACAGACAGCAGAACGTAGGAAGGAAACTGAGAATATTTAAAGAAACTTATTAATTAAACACATTATATGCATGTGTATTTGTGGCAGGTGGAGCAGCCAAGCACCAAACACCTTATTCATATCAGGCCACAGTGCAGCAGTGCTATATATTTATATTGAACATATTTATTTATGGTCAAAATCCACACTGATGCATGAGTCTGTGTTACATGTAAAAGTATTGAACATGCTGATATTGCTGATAGCAGCAGGTGAGCTTATGTACCTGTATGTAAGTTATCACTGTCTGATTGTACAAATAAAATGATAATGGACACTTAGGTGTGAACAGCACTATTAGGAACTGGCTCATCCTCCTTAGGGTGTAGTTTACTCCACCGCCTCAGTAAATAAATTCTTTATTTTAATTTTGCACTTCTACCTCACCCTTAACCTTAATAATACCCTTGTGTATTATATTTAATATTTTGTATGATATTTTATTGCATTTTATTTATGTTATTAAATGTATTTCATCTCATACAGTTTCAGTTTTTGTACCTTTTGTATTCATACTTGTTTTTGGGGGTCTGAGAGAAACATTTTGATTGTGAGTATGTCCTCTAACAGCAGAATTTAAAATAAAGTTGACTGTGTCTTTGATGCTAAGCTAATTTAGCAGCCTAATATAAACAGGGGTCTGGGTAAAATATTCTGTTACTTACACTGTATTTGTTTCTGTATTTAACAGGTAAGTGGACATGTGCATCACTTTGTTAGAACAGCTTGTGATTAGGATTTCGTGGCGGTGCAGTTCCATCTGGCTGCGACCACGGTGGTGCGTTCTCACAGCCTGGATCGACCTGACATCCCTCACCTCGGCGACGACCAGAACGTCTTTTCCTAAGAACAAAAGAATACGAATAATAAGAAACACTGCAACACATAAGTATTCTCTTATGACTTCAACTTCACTTAAACATAACAATCGTGGCATTATGTACTAACAAAGCTGTTAAAGCAGCATCATCTCCCTGATATTCTGATTTCATGGGTTCATCACCAGATGAAACACTTGTTGATTCAGTTTAGTTCCTACAATAACTGTTTATAATATGCAAATGAGCAGCAGGTTTATCTGCAGACAAGTCTGAATATAGTAGCTGTCGTTAGCTAACCAGCAGTGACAGCTTTGACAATGACTCCCACCCTAACAGTGATACAGAAGAAGAAAACATGGATCCAACATGTTCATGAAGTCTGGAAGACTTTCTGTCACTTACTCAGACTGAGGCTGGTCCTGATTGGAGGACATCAGCCCGTCCTTGGTGTCATGTGGTCCACTCAGAAGGAGGTCTAGGAGATGCTGTTTACCCTCTCTTTCCTTAAACAGACTCCTGTCAGGGACAAAGTCAGTGCAGCTGCAGGAATAAAAACAGTTTGTTATAAAGACACATTTATTAGTCATATTTTATTTCCTTTTGTTAATATCCTGGTTGATCATAAACTGTTTTCTGTCTTTGATTCACAGACTTAGAACAAAGTTCTCTCTGGTTTGTTCCACAGGTTCAGGGTGAGGTTTCTTTCTGTATTTGGTTCATTTCCTCTAAAGGGTTAAAAGCTCACAGCAAACAATCAGCTGGTCCTCTGAGCTCCACTGTGTGACTGATGTGTCATTGATGTGTCATTGGTTTGGTCAGTGTTTGCTAGTTATCTTCACAGGAAGATGAACTCTGTCAGGAGGAAACTCTGGATCACTTGTTCCCTGAAGGACCCTGCAGAACATCCTACCTGCTCTTGGAAGACCAGTCTTCATCCAAACTGTCGTCCGACAGATGTAAGGAGTCAGAGGATCCAGAGATGAGCTCATGTCTGTCAGACAAAGAGACAATAAGACAGTGGTAAAAATATATAAAAACAAAAACACAAAATAATGTAAACATAGTGAGTGTTTACAACATGTATAAATACAGTTATATTGATAACACAATCTTACTTCCTCTTCCTGGAGAAGTCAATGGGCAGATCTTTGGAAACGGCACTCTTCCAGGACAAATCACTGCAGTCAGAGGACTGAGGGCTTGGTGGATGGTAGAGTCTGTTAAACAAGCAAAGAACAAGTAAAAGACAGAAACATGTAGTAAAATATTAACATGTTTCATGTTTATCACATTTATAATGAAGTTACATAGTGATGACAGAATCTCACCTCCTTGAGTAAACAGCTCTGCAGACAGAGAGAAATGAGTCTGTTATCAACCACACATATAAATGATCATCACAGAGAACAGAGCTGAAGTTACACAGAGTTTACAGGGTTTGTTAAAGCTGACACATGCTGACAGAACCACATACCTGAAGGGACGGGATGAAAGACTGAGGACTAGACCGTCTGATTCAAATTCAGTTCATTTATAGAGCACATTTTACAATCAGAACAGCCTCAATGTGCTTTACAGAAACAGGCTGAACCCCATTAAGAGAAACAGTGTCAGGAAAAACTCTTTTACTTTAACTTCTAACAGGAAGAAACCTTGAACAGGACCCGGCTCATAAGGAGAACCTTCCTGCTGACAGTCGGCCGAGAGGAGGAGAAGAAGAAGAGGAGGGAGACAGGACAGAGAGGATGAAGGAGAGAGAGAGAGAACTAGAACAGTTAATGACATAAAATAATGGATCAATTAATTTTGAAGTTTATTCTTGACCCACTGGGAGCCAGTGAAGAGAAGATTAGATTTTTGTCGTACAACTAAGTTTTTGAAAAGATGATTTGAACCAGTTAATGTAAATGAGTTTAGTGTTACTAACTGGAAATGATTCATGGCAATTTAGAAAAATAGATGTGATTTACACAAAGTGTGACTGTAATAAGTTTTTGATCATTTGACCTGTCTATAGGTCAGGGGGTTTTATTATTGGTGACGTCATTAAAAGAGCTTCAGCTACATCCCATAGTTATCTTCACAGGAAGATGAACTCTGTCAGGAGGAAACTCTGGATCACTTGTTCCCTGAAGGACCCTGCAGAACATCCTACCTGCTCTTGGAAGACCAGTCTTCATCCAAAATGTTTTTCCCTGAGCAAACAAAAGCATCTGTTCCCTGGTGATAAAACAGCTGATCCTAATTTGACGTCACTTTGCTGATTACTAGACTTCATTCTATCAATATAGAAAACGTAAATAAAGAACATAAATAAATGGCTCTAACAACAGTGCAGTCCAAAAATAAAGGCCCATTCTCTTCAGTTATTAATGTGCCGCCACCTCAACACCCGTGGATTTGGATCTCTGCTGTGTTCCCCGACCACGGTTAGGAAGCAGAACAGGAACGGTTAACAACAGGGTGGGCGGCCTTCAGGTGTCTGAGTGTGTCGTTGGGCTGGAAGGAAACAGGACTGTGTCCATGTCCTCTCTCCACTTGTCAAATCTCAGCCACAACGGTTCATGTGACATAACCGGACGAGCTCCGCCACCGGACAGGAGGTCATCCAATCAGAAAGAGACTGAGAGTTTACATCTGAGTTAAGATGACTAATTGGTTAAAAAGAAAATCAAGAAAGGCAGAGAGGATGCTGAAACCCAGGTTGTCTGAGCAGTGAGTACAGGGTCTGTAGCGGCAATGTCCCAAAAAGAAATAACAAAGCCACCTAGGCTGTGTGTGACAGCCAACAGGTGGCTCGGCTTCATTCATCTTTATCGTTCATCGTTTAATTCAATCTATGTTCACTTTCATACAAGTCCATTTTATTTTTTTATTTTTATTTAGATACTTTAGTAATCCCACAGGCTAGAAACAGATGTCTTGCCCAAGGACACACAACAATGACTTAGGCTTAGTTGAAACACAAAGTCAAAAACTTTTTGGCGTGACACACAGCCTTCCAAACCATCTAATCAAAGTGCACCTGTGTGCTTTACCTAAATAAATCCGGCTCCACCCAAGGACATGGCTGCCCACTGGTATTTTAACATAATGTCAATTTGCATCTAACTTAGGAAATATATACTTATTCAAATTTATAAACCAAATTAAGGAGAAATACACAAAATAAATAATTATTATAAATTATTCTCATTATGGCATCTACAGGGTCTAACTCATTGATTCTTGCCTCCAAAGCAGTAAATAAACTGCACTTGTTCCACCTATGACTCTGACTGAAGGAGGCAGGTGAATAAGCATTTGTCACACTTTGCAGGAGAAACAGATGGAGAAAGAGATCATGCAGTGACAGACAGTGCTGAATGTTTTTAAACTAACCACATAACTAAACCAGTCAGTGACAGAGCACCTAGAACACCAGGAGATCAGGAAATGATGGATTACATTACCTCACAGATGGAATAAGAAGACACCAGACCTGAGGTGAAGACAAACATTGAACTGTGAGACGGTGTCAGGGTGGAGCAGCAGCCTCCATCAGGTTCTAGGACTTAGAAACTAAACATTCTTAACACTACAGTCAGAAAACACTTGATCACAGTGACACCTGTGGCCGTTCAGTGAACTGCATCCTGTTGTTGGTGCACATGCTCAGTCTCCATGTGTGCTGTGAGTGTGTCTGTGTTTTACAGCAGCTCTTTGTGTGTTTAGTGTGTTGGACCTGTTGTTGTTTGTGTGTGGTTCATGTGTTGTTGTTAGATCCTCCCTGCAGCACCTTCTACAACTTTGTACCATGAACCACATCAGCTGCTGAAGTCATGTTAGTTCAACATCACATCCACTCAGACTGAACTCTGCTGCAGATGATATTAGCAGGTAGACAAGCTAACATTAGCCTGCTAGCTGTAACTTATCACAGCAGAGGTCACTGAGGTCACTGCTAACAGCTCTACATGGACAGTTACTGTGTGATGATCCTGTCATTTGTTCTCCTGTCAACATCAACACAACACACTGAGCTGAACAAAGAGGATAAATACCTCATCTGACTCCTTGAGCTTCAGGGACTTCCACTCACGCTCCTCCCACTTCTGCTCACGCTCCTCCTGCTCCCAGACCTCCAAGAACTCCCTGTGTGACAAAGTAGTTGAAGGTCAAAGATAGAGGAGTTTAATTAGGGCCCGAGCACCGAATGGTGCAAGAGCCCTATTGAAACCCTTAGGATTATTATTTTTTTTTTTTTTTTTTTTTTTTTTTTTTTTTTTTTTTTTTTTTTTTTTTCCCCTCCGAGATCGCATTTTTGGAGGCCTTAACATGCCCAAAAACTCACCAAACTTGGTAGAAAAATTCATTCGCCCGAAAAATTTTGAAATTTGCTGACTTTTGAAATGCACATATAAAAATGGCTCTATAGCGCCCCCAACGCGTAGCCCCTCTGGCCGGTTTGACACAGGATTATGAAAATTGGCACACATATGTATCACCTCAAGACGCACAAAAAAGTCTCTTGGACCCCCCCTCCAAACCCAACAGGAAGTCCGCCATTTGAAGGTTTGTGGCCATTTTTGGCGATGTGTGACCCTGCTGCCAAACTTTTCACGCCTCGCATACTTCAACGGATTGAGCTGAAATTCGCCGTGTCCACTCAGGACACCATAGGGAATAGACGCATTCCAAAACTCTTACAAAAGTCTGACGGTGTGGCCGGGGCGTGGCCTCAAAGTTTGACCATTTCTGAGGACACAGAAAGTCTCTATAACTTCTTCGTTTTCTGTCCGATCTGTACGAAATGTCACATGTATGATCAGAGTCTGACCCTAAACACATCTGTACAACAATATTGAGGCTTTGACAGAGCGCCTCCTACTGGCTACACAAAATGTGGTGTTTTCATAGGTTTTTCTGCCTGCCCCCCTGGCCTGTTTTGAGTAGGGTCATGAAAATTGGCACACATGTGTATCACCCCAAGATGCACAAAAAAGTCTCTTGGACCCCCCCTCCAAACCCAACAGGAAGTCCGCCATTTTGAAATTTCTGTTAATTTTTGGCGATTTGTGACCCTGCTACAAAACTTTTCACGCCTCGCATACTTCATCCAATCAAGCTGAAAATCACTGTGTCCACTCAGGACACCATAGGGAATAGACGCATTCAAAAACTCTTACAAAAGTCTGACGGTGTGGCGGGGGCGTGGCCTCAAAGTTGACCATTCGCCATTACAAAGGAACTCACTGTATTTATTGCCCTAATGCGTAGCCCCGCTGGCCAGTTTGACACAGGATCATGAGAATTAGCACACATGTGTATCACCCCAAGACGCACAAAAAAGTCTCTTGGACCCCCCCTCCAAACCCAACAGGAAGTCCACCATTTTGACTTTTGTGGCCATTTTTTGCCTATTTGTGACCCTGCTTCAAAACTTTTCACGCCTCACATACTTCATGCAATTGAGCTGAAATTCACTGTGTCCACTCAGGACACCACAGGGAATAGACGCATTCCAAAACTCTTACAAAAGTCTTACGGTGTGGTGGGGGCGTGGCCTCAAAGTTGACCATTCGCCATTACAAAGGAACTCCCTGTATTTTTTGCCCTAATGTGTAGCCCCGCTGGCCAGTTTGACACAGGTTCATGAAAATTAGCACACGTGTATCACCCCAAGACGCACAAAAAAGTCTCTAGGACCCCGCCTCCAAACCCAACAGGAAGTCCGCCATTTTGACTTTTGTGGCAATTGTTTGCCTATTTTTGACCCTGCTTCAAAACTTTTCACGCCTCACATACTTCATGCAATTGAGCTGAAATTCACTGTGTCTACTCAGGACACCATAGGGAATAGATGCATTCCAAAACTCTTTCAAAAGTATTACCGTGTGGTGGGGGAGTGGCCTCAAAGTTGACCGTTCGCCATTACAAAGGAACTCGCTGTGTTTTATGCAGTACTACCCATATACTTTATGCAATGTGGACAAAATCTTACAGTACTGCTATGGACCCGAGTCTGAACAGATATATATGCTAATAGGATGATACGGTCATAGCGCCACCTACTGGTAGCAGGAAAGTTTGGTTGTAAACATGTGTTCGTTGTATCTCTGTGGAAATAAGAGGAGAGCATAGGACAGGAGAGTATAGGAGACAAGAGCATAGGAGAGAAGACTGCGATGACCCCGCGGATCGCAAGGTGCGCGAGGGCCCGCAATGCTGCTTGCAGCTTTAATTCTCCATTATTTTCAATGGGTAAAAAAAAAATCAAAAATTGAAAACAGATAAATAGAGAAAAATACAAGCAATGCCTTCAAAAATTTGAAAAATGCTGAAAAACACATGGAAGAGTAATAAAGAAGAAAAAGAATCAAGAGAAACAGAAGAAGTTTGAATGCTCCAGCTTCTAGGTTCACACTTTCTGCTCTTCTGGTCTCAGTCTGACTTTAATAATAAAATCTCCCCTAAGTGACAGAGTTAAAGCTAGCAGCTAGCTGTAACTGCTTCAAGAACACATCATGTCATCATCAGCTGCTACTTGCTGCATGTTAAACACTTTCACACTGACTGAGCTCTGTAGAGTGGAAGAACTGCTGTGACAGACTCAGACTGTGTTTGGAGCTGATTAGAGGACATCACCTCACCTGACAGCTTCATGCTCTGAGACATAGAAACCTGAATAATCCTCCATGTTCTTACAGTGACTTATTTTCTGTTTTTTTTCTATTTTAAACTGAGTTTAATTCTCCATTATTTTCAATGGGCTGAAAAAAGCTTAATAACCACAAAACTAAACCACCACAGTACACAGAGGTTTGATAGTTTGCTAGTTACAGCTGGTCAGTGAGTCAGTGACAGAGCACCTAGAACACCAGGAGATCAGGAAATGATGGATTACATTACCTCAAAAAAGAAAAGGGACGAGGACGGGGTAGGGCTATAGGAACTGTCCACCGGACCTGAGGTGAAGACAAACATTGAACTGTGAGACGGTGTCAGGGTGGAGCAGCAGCCTCCATCAGGTTCTAGGACTTAGAAACTAAACATTCTTAACACTACAGTCAGAAAACACTTGATCACAGTGACACCTGTGGCCGTTCAGTGAATTGCATCCTGTTGTTGGTGCACATGCTCAGTCTCCATGTGTGCTGTGAGTGTGTCTGTGTTTTACAGCAGCTCTTTGTGTGTTTAGTGTGTTGGACCTGTTGTTGTTTGTGTGTGGTTCATGTGTTGTTGTTAGATCCTCCCTGCAGCACCTTCTACAACTTTGTACCATGAACCACATCAGCTGCTGAAGTCATGTTAGTTCAACATCACATCCACTCAGACTGAACTCTGCTGCAGATGATATTAGCAGGTAGACAAGCTAACATTAGCCTGCTAGCTGTAACTTATCACAGCAGAGGTCACTGAGGTCACTGCTAACAGCTCTACATGGACAGTTACTGTGTGATGATCCTGTCATTTGTTCTCCTGTCAACATCAACACAACACACTGAGCTGAACAACGAGAATAAATACCTCATCTGAAAACAGGGACTTCTGCTTATACTCCTCCCACTTCTGCTCATGCTCTGCCCACTCCCAGACCTCCAAGAGCTCCCTGTGTGACAAAGTAGTTGAAGGTCAAAGATAGAGGAGTTTAATTCTCCATTATTTTCAATGGGTAAAAAAAAAAAATTGAAAACAGATAAATAGAGAAAAATACAAGCAATGCCTTCAAAAATTTGAAAAATGCTGAAAAACACATGGAAGAGTAATAAAGAAGAAAAAGAATAAAGAGAAACAGAAGAAGTTTGAATGCTCCAGCTTCTAGGTTCACACTTTCTGCTCTTCTGGTCTCAGTCTGACTTTAATAATAAAATCTCCCCTAAGTGACAGAGTTAAAGCTAGCAGCTAGCTGTAACTGCTTCAAGAACACATCATGTCATCATCAGCTGCTACTTGCTGCATGTTAAACACTTTCACACTGACTGAGCTCTGTAGAGTGGAAGAACTGCTGTGACAGACTCAGACTGTGTTTGGAGCTGATTAGAGGACATCACCTCACCTGTCAGCTTCATGCTCTGAGACATAGAAACCTGAATAATCCTCCATGTTCTTACAGTGACTTATTTTCTGTTTTTTTTTCTATTTTAAACTGAGTTTAATTCTCCATTATTTTCAATGGGCTGAAAAAAGCTTAATAACCACAAAACTAAACCACCACAGTACACAGAGGTTTGATAGTTTGCTAGTTACAGCTGGTCAGTGAGTCAGTGACAGAGCACCTAGAACACCAGGAGATCAGGAAATGATGGATTACATTACCCCACAGATGGAAGAGGAGGGGCAGGACCTTCAGGAAGTTCACCTGAGACCTGAGGTGAAGACAAACATTGAACTGTGAGACGGTGTCAGGGTGGAGCAGCAGCCTCCATCAGGTTCTAGGACTTAGAAACTAAACATTCTTAACACTACAGTCAGAAAACACTTGATCACAGTGACACCTGTGGCCGTTCAGTGAACTGCATCCTGTTGTTGGTGCACATGCTCAGTCTCCATGTGTGCTGTGAGTGTGTCTGTGTTTTACAGCAGCTCTTTGTGTGTTTAGTGTGTTGGACCTGTTGTTGTTTGTGTGTGGTTCATGTGTTGTTGTTAGATCCTCCCTGCAGCACCTTCTACAACTTTGTACCATGAACCACATCAGCTGCTGAAGTCATGTTAGTTCAACATCACATCCACTCAGACTGAACTCTGCTGCAGATGATATTAGCAGGTAGACAAGCTAACATTAGCCTGCTAGCTGTAACTTATCACAGCAGAGGTCACTGAGGTCACTGCTAACAGCTCTACATGGACAGTTACTGTGTGATGATTCTGTCATTTGTTCTCCTGTCAACATCAACACAACACACTGAGCTGAACAAAGAGAATAAATACCTCATCTGGCTTCGGGAGCTTCTGGGACTTCTGTGCATGCCCCTCCCACTTCTGCCTACGCTCCTCCCACTTCTGGTTATACTCCTCCCACTTCTGCTTATACTCCTCCCACTTCTGCTTATACTCCTCCCACTTCTGCTTATACTCCTCCCACTTCTGCTTATACTCCTCCTGCTCCCGGACCTCCAAGAACTCCCTGTGTGACAAAGTAGTTGAAGGTCAAAGATAGAGGAGTTTAATTCTCCATTATTTTCAATGGGCTAAAAAAAATTGAAAACAGATAAATAGAGAAAAATACAAGCAATGCCTTCAAAAATTTGAAAAATGCTGAAAAACACATGGAAGAGTAATAAAGAAGAAAAAGAATCAAGAGAAACAGAAGAAGTTTGAATGCTCCAGCTTCTAGGTTCACACTTTCTGTTCTTCTGGTCTCAGTCTGACTTTAATAATAAAATCTCCCCTAAGTGACAGAGTTAAAGCTAGCAGCTAGCTGTAACTGCTTCAAGAACACATCATGTCATCATCAGCTGCTACTTGCTGCATGTTAAACACTTTCACACTGACTGAGCTCTGTAGAGTGGAAGAACTGCTGTGACAGACTCAGACTGTGTTTGGAGCTGATTAGAGGACATCACCTCACCTGTCAGCTTCATCCTCTGATCCTCTGAGACATAGAAACCTGAATAATCCTCCATGTTCTTACAGTGACTTATTTTCTGTTTTTTTTTTTTTCTATTTTAAACCGAGTTTAATTCTCCATTATTTTCAATGGGCTGAAAAAAGCTGTGACAGACTCAGACTGTGTTTGGAGCTAATTAGAGGACATCACCTCACCTGCGTCTGAAATGTTCATAGGATGTTGAATTGCCCATGTTCTTCCAGTGTCTTACTCCCTGTGTACCTGCAGGAATAAACACATCAGTTGTTAGCTTTGTGTGTCCTCTTGGTAACACCATGACTCTGCTTGTTGTTCATAGAAAATATTTTGTGTCTTTAGTTCATATCAAACAGAGAAACAGTTCTCTCCAGTCTTCAGCACATCCAGCTGATTTTATTTCCATGATCCGCTCCATCCACTAACATGGAGGAGGTGGGGTTGATGACCTACACTGCAGCCAGCCAGCAGGGGGCGCTCCAGGTGTTCTGTGTTTGTGAGTGAGTGTTTCAGACAGCAGCGGTTCATTCATGAATAAAACTACGGCCTCATTACAATCCTTAGAAATTAAAGTGGCATCATGTTTCTGTCATAGTGCAAAATGTTGGTGAAGCTGACGACTGTCTGAGTCCACCTGTACATATCTTTATATATATCTGACCATGTGACCATTACTGATCGCTTTTATTTACACGCAGCTTTCCAAGTTCACTTCATGTGGTCTGTCTTCTTTAAACAGCATCAGGTCAAAGACAGCTTCAAGATCCAAGACAAAGCTTCATGAGCTGCAGGTCTTCCTGTGAACTATGCTGAATAATCAGAGGAACACAACACGTTCTGTCTGAATTAAATACATTCATATTTCATATTTGTCTCATAATAGCACATTTACCTCACAGGTTATATAGTGTGCAGTGTGTGTCCCCCTGTCGGCCATTTTATCTCAGCTCAGCACTAACTAACCAGCAGCCTGACACAAGCTTTAACAAAATAAATCACTAAATAAAAACTAACAGATAAACACTGTGGACTTTCAGGCTTTCAGCTAATAAGTAGAGATTAATCAGTGAGTGGCTGAAACAGCCTTTGTTCACACAGGACTCAACAACTTTCACTTTCATGACCAGCTGAACAAAACATGCATCATTAAAGCGTCACAGCTCTGAGAGAAGAACTGACAGATTAAACAAGCTGAGACAGATTGAATCAATCTAAGTTAAAACTCACTGTGGAGAAAATCCATGTAAGAAGAAAACTCACTGTTTGTTTCTGTGTAACTGCGTCACAGCAGCTGCAGCTCTGCGTCGTCCTCAACTTTCAGGAAGTACAGGTGAGGTTTATAAAAGGGCGGAGCTTCCTGAGGTGGAGTTATTTAGAGAGCGGCGCCACTAGAGGGCGCAAACCTGTCATCACATTCAACAATGCTGAGCTTAGAAACAACCTGTTTGTTTCAGTTCAGATTTATTTATACAGAGCATTTTATAATCAGAAATTGTCTCAAAGCGCTTCACAGAGACCCAGAGCCTGAACCCCCTAAGAGCACTGTGGCAAAGAAAGACTCCCTTTAAGAGGAAGAAACCTTGAGCAGGACCCGTCTGCTTAAGGAGGAACCTTCCTGCTGCCAGTCACTGGGTAGAGGAGGAGAAGAGGAGGGAGACAGGACAGAGAGGATGAAGGAGAGAGAGAGAGAGAAAGAGAGAGATGAAACAGTATATATATATATATATATATATATATATATATAATATAATATATTATATATATATCGTCAGTCCATAAGTAGTAATAGTAATTTGATAGTAATCAAAGCAAAGATGAGCAGCAGAGGCTGATGAAGTCAATGAGCACAGGAGAGATCAGGGGCCGGACTGCAGGTCTGAGAGAGGGAGAGAGAGAGAGAGAGAGAGAGGGAGAGAGAGAGAGAGAGAGAGAGGCACAAAACTACGAGGAAGACAGTGAACACAGATTATGAGATGATATTACCAGTATGAGCCAGACTGAGGAGAGTAGAGGAGAGGTCAGAGGTCAGAGGTCAGAGGGAAACCTCTCGGTGGATCATGTTTGTGCCCCCACAGTGTAGGTCTAGAGCAGCATAGCTGTGCTAAAAGTTAAGATTTTATCGGCCCTGTGACACCTGTTCTACCTGTGGCAACTGTAACTATCAAAGTCAAAGTCAAAGTCAGCTGTTGTCAGGGTTCTTCTGTAGAGGGAAGGGGGAGAAAGTGGGGCCCAGCAGGGAGAGAGTTCAGCTTCCTGACAGCCTGGTGGATGAAGCTGTCCCTCAGTCTGCTGGTCCTGGCCCGGAGGCTTCAGTCTCTTTCCTGATGGCAGCAGACTGAAGAAGCGGTGTGAAGGGTGGGTGGGGTCTCCTGAGATGCGGAGGGCCTTTCGGGTGAGACGGCTGTCATAGAGGTCTTGGAGGGAGGGGGGAGGGAGGGGGGAGGGACGCCGCTGATCCTCTCAGCTGCTCTCACTATGCGATGAAGCGTCTTCCTGCAGGTGGCGGTGCAGGCTCCGTACCACAGTGATGCAGCTGGACAGGATGCTCTCATCAGCCCCTCTGTAGCCCTACACACTAGGTCTAAGGCTAACTGTACGCCTTACTGAACAGAAAGGTTTTAAGTCTAGTCTTAAAGGTGGAGGCAGTGTCTGCCTCTCAGACCCATGGCTCCATAGTAGCAGTGCCTTTTAAGAATCCTAGGAACTACAAGTAAACCTGCACTCAGAGATCTGAGTGTCCTATTAGGAACATATGGTACAATCAGGTCCTGCAGATACAATGGAGCCAGTCCATGAAGAGCCTTGTAGGTTAGAAGAAGGATCTTGAAGTGTATTCTTGAGTCCACTGGGAGCCAGTGAAGAGACGCTAGAACAGCAGAGATATGATCCCTTGTTTATATGTTTGTTGTTGATGGGCTTGTTGCTGCAGGTAATAACTGGATCTTCTGTCTATGATGAAGCACAGATTATAATCAGATTATAATCCCAGCAGCTGTTAACACTCTTTAAACACACGTCCAGTCTCAGCCTCTCCTGCAGTGGCAGCAACATGTGGAAGTTTAACTCTAAACATTTGACTATGAAACAATAAAACACCAGACAGAGTCCAAAGTAAGGTTGAAACATTTTAATGTTCAGCAAACAAACATCAAAACAAATAACAGCTACCTTAAGGTAAAAAACATGCATTTGACAAGAGTCTCAATAATCATCACATCCTCATCAGGAGGAGCTAACACCACACACAACAATGTTGAGCAATGTTAGCTCACTTTGACTCCTGTGAACATGTGCCGCTGTGTGGAGCCACAGTCACCTCCTGATTACGAGACAGAAGCAGTAACAGCAATACTATTATATTAAATGATGAGCCTGTACAGTAAGGAAAGAGTTAAAACACTGTGAACGATTCTACATTGACCTCCACAGGTTAAAGAGAATTATCCTCTGTGCAGTACAACAATCTTAAACAGAGCCTTATTTACTCCTCACACACAAACAGTATGAAGTGAGACAGAAGTGCAGACAGTGAACTGATGAACCACAGCTGCAGCTTTAACCGTCCAAACAGTTTCTGTTTCTAAAAAACAGCCATTAAATTTAAATTAAATTTCATGAAATGCACCAAACACATCAGATAAAAGTAGGGCTGTGCGATTTGACGATAAATGATCGTGAAGGATTTGAACGTATCGGCGATCTACCAGAACGGACAGATCGTTTTATCGTCCATAGAGCACCTTCTATTAATTGCAGTTCTATGTTCTCGAAGACGCATGAGTTTTTTTTCACTCGTCCAACTCTCAGCGCGCTTAATGTGAACACGACCAACCAATGACAGCCTCCCTGTTAGGAAGCTACGGCTGAAAACGAAAAGAGAACGGAGGAACTGGTCCCTGAAAGAACTCCACCTTTATGTTCGGTGCTGTTTCTGCAGCAGCGGCGCGTCTGCTAAGCCTGTGTGTGTGTGTGTGTGTGTGTGTGTGTGTGTGTGTGTGCGGCCACGTGTGTACATCAGATGCAGACAACAGCAAATGACGTCACCAAAACAATAACGCAGGCATTTGCTGAAGAGGCTCCATGAGGACTCTAGTAAACGGTGGACAGAGCTGACAGCAGCAGCTCCGTTTGTCCTTAGATATGATTCCGTTGACGATGCTAGCCCTATTTTAGGGGGGCTTCAGCCTCCCTAAAATAATCCAAAGCCCCCCTATAATTTGGGGCAATATTTTATTTATTATTATTATCTTGATTATTTCGGAGTTGACCACCTCGTATACGACATGAGAGCATATGTCTTACAAAGTCGCTCATACATCAGGAAAGTAATAGCTAGAGACGTTCTGTTTCTTTCCTCGAAAAGAGGACACTTCAGGCATGTCTGTGTGACGTAGACTGGCTGTATTATTCTACGGGCGAGTCAGTGTCCAATCGGACCATCGAGCGATATCACGAGGGGCTCAAATATCCAATTGTAGAGCCTTGTGCCTCTGACGTGTGTATCAAAGATGTCTTCTGAAGACAAGAGAAGTATCTCCACTAACTAGCTGAGTCGTCTACACGTCTGAAAAGCGGCTCTGAACACAATAATAGACGCGTAGCGGACTGTTGTCTCAGCCGGAAGGTGCATTGTTCTGCATACCCCTGTTATACACTGTTATTCACTGTTATTTCTTACTGGAAACTTTTATTTGACTTATTAGCGGTGCTATGTTTTGTTACGCTAACCCGGAAGTTACGTCGAAGACGTTCCGGATGAACAGGGGAGCTCGCGCTCAGACGCTCACAGTAAACAGCGCTTCTTTCATGTAGCGCAGCTTCATTTTTCAACTTTTGCCACACAACTATTGCAGGGACAAAAGAGACATTTACAGCGCGACTATTTCTGAAAGAATAAGAAAAGATTATAGACTGAGATGCTGTTTCAGAGTCACTGGCAGAAGGTTGTTCCACAGATGGACAGCTGGATTGGTGGTTGATAGGTGCAATGTTCACACAGCACACTATACAATAAATTACTTATTTGTTCTTTTGATCCACTATGTACAGTTTTCTGCAAACCACTTCTACCTCCACTCATCTGTGCAGTAATTGTTAATCTGTAAACTCTTTTTTGAGTGTATTGCATAATATCGGTAGTTTATTTTATGATGTATATAGCTTTTCTTATCTTTTGCTTTCTGTAACTGTGCTGTTGCAAAAACGCAATTTGCCCATTGTGGGACAAATCTGTGGGAAATTACCTGGAGCATCTGGAACCATCTGAAAAATAATATATATAATGACAATAAGAAATGAAGTAATCATAATGTGTAAATATGTATTTTGTTATACTTATTTGTGTTTCTTACATTTATTTTATAGAGAAAAGTGTCCGAGTCGCAAATTCCACCGCCGCCGCCCCCCGCCAGAAAAAAAAAATCAACGGGGGGCGGGCGGCGGTGGAATTTGCGACTCGGACACTTTCCTCTATAAAATAAATGTAAGAAAAAAAAGAAAGATTGCTCATAGTCTGACACCAACTCTTGCATACATGCAGAAGAGGTCAGGCTAAGATTATGCGCTCAGACAACACTAAATTCGTTGCCACAGAAAGAGAGTTACGCAAGGCGCTTCAAGATCTGAATCAAAGAAGAGTTGCAGATATAATGATGATGGAAAAGCGAGTCAAATGGATCTTTAATGGATATTCATATTTATCTTATTTATTGTTTTCTAATTAGTTTTGTATGCAAGGATCCACGAGAACAGAGAACTCGCTCCACGGGTGGTAAAAAAAAAAAAGTTCGTTTCGGCACGGAGGTACCATACTCCCCGAGAAGTGTGTGCATAAGACCCTCCTACGCAGCGCACGTCACACACCAAAGGTTGACAATGCAGTTGTGTTGTAAACTGTGAGCACAGTCGTGGTGACCTGGCCTAACGAGCTGATAATGTTCAGGGAAGAGGGCGCACAGCTGACAACAGATAGAAGATCAGTAGCTGACTGTAGCAGACCTCTGGTCTGTGTGAGTTTAACTCTGTGAACGTGTGGATGACTGTCTGCAATAATACATCCCGTCTCCCGGGGTTTAATGTGCACGAGCCGCTGTAACGCCGTGATCAATACTGGGATTAGTTTTTAGCGACACCTTGTGGACGGACTCTCTCCTCTGTGCGCCGTGTTTCTCCTTCCAGCAGCTGTTTGCAGCTGCTCATCTAAACTGTCCATCGTCGCTGTGCTTCCTCCTTCTGTCTGTGTGTTCTGCACCTGAAGAAGCTCTTGGCTTCTCCACATTCATCACGCCCACAATAAATTCCGACCAATCACAGCATGGTTGACGCACAGCACTGAGAGAAAAAGTTTTGCCTATACTTTTTGGAAAAAAATAACATTAATTAAGCTTAATGAGGCAGGCAGAGCTGTTACCATATTTGGTAACCATATGGCATTTGTCTGCATTTGGCAGCCATATTTGTAGTCTTTATCAGACTTTAAGCATTATATCTGTCTTATTGATCATCCTTCAGCTGTATAGTATTCGGCTACTTCTTTATCAAATCATTACACATGATATCTGCCATATTCATCGCTTTGGAGCTGTTTGCTACATGTCCACTAAGCATATACTGTGTTGTAGAGCAACATCTTGTGATTCTGACTGTGTCCATACTTTTTGCCTGAAGGCTTCGGTTTGGACAAAAACAGAAGTTGCTTAGAGGGTGTTTTTACATTGGAAACGCATTAGGAGGGGACAGAGAGAGCTGCAGTTAGGGGCAGTTGATAACCATTCAGGTTGCCATGGATACAGGCAGACAGGGGCTGTTACCGTGGTGACAGGCTTTGATCTTTGACAATAAAGGCAAAGATTAAAGGTAGGTGTTCATACTCAGGCCGTTGTAGGAGCGAGAGCGCAGCGCAGAGCTTTAGTTGTTGTTCGACGAGCAATAAAGCTGTTTGGTGAACACTTTCAACGATAGACACAGCAGGATATTTTGCCTGAATTGCAAAGCAAATCATCTCAAGCGTGACTAAACTTGGAGAAGAGAAGGATCAGAGAGGAAGAAGGAGACACACAGCTGCAGAGGAGGCTAACATCTCAGCAACAGATTTCTTCACACAGTCAGATTCGTGGTGAGTACCAACAGTAGTGAGTGATAAGTGCAACTTCATGTTTATTCAAAGAGAGAGAGGGAGAGAGAGTCGTGCGCATTTACGCACATGCTGTGTGTGTGTGTGTGTGTGTGTCTGCGCGTATTGGGGCGAACTCCCCTCTGCGTGATAGAGAGACCAGAGAAGTGTAAACCCAGGGACTGTAGAGACGGTGGAGCTCCTGGTGACGTTAAACCAAAGCGTTTTGCCAGCTGTTCAGGGAGAGTGCCGGTCTTTTCCTCATTCATGGTGAAGTGACTGGACCAGAGCAAACCTATTTTCTACCTTGCTGCCATTTCCACATCTTTTACAGGATCAACATGAAATTGCACACATTTGTAGAGAAAGCACTTGTGATGCTCACAGTTTTTAATTTTTTTGTCTGAGTGTTTTGGTTTGGACACACCAAGCAGTTGTTCAGAGGGTGGAACCCCTATTAAAATACATGGGATCTGCCCTGAGAGGAGTAACAGGAGGCTGACACACCTCTCTCTCCAACATTAATTAAGCTTAATTAGGCAGGCAGAGCTGTTACCATGGTGAGAAGCTGACACACAGAGGCATACAAAGCAGCCATATTTGTAGTCTTTATCAGACTTTATCAGTGTAGTTTTTTGGCGCAGCGTATCTTCAGCATACATTGACCGATTTCAGCCATTCAACTATCTCTGTTCCCTTCCTAATGCATTTCCAATGTTTCCCATCCAGGCTCGTGTCCTCACAGGGTATACCCCGCCTCTCACCCAAAGCTAGCTAGGCTAGGCTCCAGCTCCCCGTGACCCTCCACTGCAGGACAAGCGGGTTAACAGAAGATGGATGGATGGTTGTCCAAACTGATGCCTTCAGGCAGAAAACAAGAAGAGAAGCGCGAGAAGAAAGAGCGCCAAGAACAAGAGAAGCGTGAGAAGAAAGAGCGCAAAGAAAGAGAGAAGCGCGAGAAGAAAGAGCGCCAAGAACAAGAGAAGCGCGAGAAGAAAGAGCGCCAAGAACAAGAGAAGCGTGAGAAGAAAGAGCGCAAAGAAAGAGAGAAGCGCGAGAAGAAAGAGCGCAAAGAAAGAGAGAAGCGCGAGAAGAAAGAGCGCCAAGAACAAGAGAAGCGTGAGAAGAAAGGACAACCGTTGAAGCAGTTTGTTGTGGAATCAGACGGCTTAATCACTGGACTGGAAAAGGCCAACGGGACCGTCCTCACAAATGAAAATCTCAGAAAGGCTGCTGAAGAACATACCCTGTGTTCTTCCAAGTGTGAGGAGCTGGCCAACGAGGTCTGCAGTCTGAGGAGTGAGCTACAGAAGGCCAAAAAGACCGTCCTGGAAAAAGACAGTAAGATCAGCCAACTGTCAGAGGACAGGTCCTCCTTACAGGATCAGCTGAAATGTGAGCAGGAAGCAAGAGAAAGCGTTGAGAAACACCTTGATGAGCTCAAGAAACGTAACAGCGATCTTAATTCAGAGCTGGTTAATAAGGAGCATGTCATCACTGACCTGTTTGCTGAAAACAAGCATGTCTGCAACGAGCTGGTCAAGAGCAAGGCCAAGTTCAGACAGTTGGAGGAGGGAGAGCTGGAATTTGAGCAAAAACAGAAAAGTTTACAGCACTCTCTGACTCTGCAGCAGAAAGAGGCTCTAGAGTTAAGGGTGACGTCTGAACAGCTCAGAAAACAAAATGAAGACCTCAGACAGGCTGCTGAAGAACATGCCCAATGTTCTTCCAAGTGTGAGGAGCTGGCCAACGAGGTCTGCAGTCTGAGGAGTGACCTACAGAAGGCCAACAAGACCGTGCAGGAAAAGGACAGTAAGATCAGCCAACTGTCAGAGGACAGGTCCTCCTTACAAGAGCAGCTGAGATGTGAGCAGGGAGCAAAAGAACATGAGGAGCTCAAGCAACATGACAGCGACCTGATTGCTGAGAGCAAGGATCCCTGCAACCAACTGTCCAAGAGCAGGGACAAGGACAGACCGTTGGACCCCGAACAGCGGGTAGGCATCTTTGTGCCACAATGGATAAAATTACAGGAACCTCCAAAAAGAGAACGTGTTGCAGAGACACCAGAAAGCAGATTGGACAGGCTGTTCTGCATACACGAGCAGGGCACCCTAGAGCCGGACAACCTAAGGGACCAGGAATATGCTGACTATCAGCACAGCTGGGACTACAACAGGAGTGTAGACCACCAGGACCCATACAGCCTGGGCAACCCGAAGATTGGGGATAATTGTGGAAAGGAGACAGGCGAAAGAAAGACAGGAAGAAAGAAGAAAAAGAAGACAGACAGAAGATATTGAAGTAGACCTAAGTCTGTGAAATTAACCTGTTTTTTCTGACGATTAAATGTGCTTTATAAATAAAATTAAAAAACTTGACCTTGTTTACTTGACCTTATTTTATCTAACAGTGTCCACGTTCTTTCTCCAGTCCAGTTTGTGGTCCAAGTACATTCCCAAGTAGTAGATACACTGATTAATGGATGGATAACATTTACATGTCAGTGTAAGAGTCTCAAATCTTTGGGGTATTTGATGGTAAACTGAATAGAGTTGGATTTATTGAACATAAACAGACAAATGTATTGCTTGAAACAAATAATTTGCTTGGCTTTGATCATTTGATTTGATTGATTATGTAAATCAGGGGTAAAAAATGGTTAGTTTTACTGTTAATTAATCATTAATGTTGCTTTACATGCAGGTTCTCAACTGTAACCCCTAATTTTAATTTATAAGGAGCTTCTCATCGTATGGAGGTATGAGTAGCGCTTCAGATGGCCATCAAGAAGCTGTTGATTGTCATGGAGGAGTGTGTGGCGAACAGGACGACGTGTGCGAGTACGGCGGCTGCATGTTCGGTTTGGACACAGGAAGCAGTTGTTCAGAGGGTGGAAATGCATGAAAACTGCCCTGAGAGGGAGATCCATCATCATTAGACATATCTGCTATATTGATCAATCATTTACAGTCATAGTCTCACTAAGCCTCCGCTATTACTCCAAGACAATTCACCTGCTAGTCAAACCTTGTAATTCAGCAGAGGTTGTACAAGGTGTAATGCAATGTAGCACAATAAACTACAAAAGGTCACGATGCATCTGTAGCGTTTTAATACCTCACTCATTCATAGTTTGGATGTTTCTCCTCTCTGTCCTCTCTGTTGGAGGAACTCTTAAGCGTCTTAGAAGTTCTCCTCTCTACTCCTAACAGTTTCTCACCTTAAAGGCTGTTCCATACTCCACGAGAACAGAGAACTCGCTCCACGGGTGGTAAGAGTAAAAAAAGTTCTTTTCGGCACGGAGGTACCATACTCCGCGAGACGTGCGTGTGCAGAACTCCTCATACGGCCTCCTACGCAGCACACGTCACACACCAAAGGTTGACAATGCAGTTGTGTTGTAAACTGTGAGCACAGTCGTGGTGACCTGGCCTAACGAGCTGATAATGTTCAGGGAAGAGGGCGCACAGCTGACAACAGATAGAAGATCAGTAGCTGACTGTAGCAGACCTCTGGTCTGTGTGAGTTTAACTCTGTGAACGTGTGGATGACTGTCTGCAATAATACATCCCGTCTCCCGGGGTTTAATGTGCGTCCAGCCGCTGTAACGCCGTGATCAATACTGGGATTAGTTTTTAGCGCCACCTTGTGGACGGACTCTCTCCTCTGTGCGCCGTGTTTCTCCTTCCAGCAGCTGTTTGCAGCTGCTCATCTAAACTGTCCATCGTCGCTGTGCTTCCTCCTTCTGTCTGTGTGTTCTGCACCTGAAGAAGCTCTTGGCTTCTCCACATTCATCACGCCCACAATAAATTCCAATCACAGCATGGTTGATGCACAGCACTGAGAGAAAAAGTTCTGCCTGGGCCATGTGTCCGAGAGCGCTGCACAACGGGCGGTCCGAGAGAAAAATGATGTCATTTTGTGGGCGTAACGTCTGCAGGGGGGAGGGAGTTCTCTGTTCTCGCGGAGTATAGATCCAGCTTTAAAATCATGATCCAGGTCTTTTGACCTGTCACTCTTCATGGATCCATCACTGCAGTCAGAGGATTCAGAGCTTTGGTGGAGAGCAGAGTTAGACAGTGTTACTTTGAGAGTAATCTGTTACTGCTTCAGCATCTCCTACTGAGACAAGTAGGTTATATACATGAACACAAAGGAACTTACTGTGCTGTTGTGTTCAAAACACTTTAAGTTTGTGCATGTATTGTCCAGTGCAGGTCTAAACCAATGAACCAACCTGTGTGTCAGGTTAAACAGGGACAGTTCATGTACATGCTTTGTGTCTTCAGTGAGTTGTTGATTTAAATGAGCATCCTGCAGTTAGCCATGATGCTAATGTTAGTAGCTGGCATTACATCACACATTACAATAAAAAAGTAATCAGAGTACTCTGCTGCGTTACTTTACATCGACGCTGATGGAGACACTGATGGAGAGTCTGACAGAAGGAAGGATGATAGAGACTAAACTGGAAGACTGTGCCTGAGTATTTGGCCCAGTCACAAATACACTGTGTGTGTGAAGTATTCATACATGTTGTAGTAACGTCTGCACATAAGGAAAAGAACCACGTCACTTATGAATGAGAACGTCAAGGTCATCTCAGTAAAACAAGCAAGTGTTACATTGGAGGGTAAAAGAAAACAAACAGGAAGTGAGATATAGACAAAGAAGAAGAACACGTGTAGTCACTTTTTAAATCTTACGTCCACCTTATCCATTAATATCTGATTCATTAAAGTCTGTTTGTAAATCTTCTCACCTGTTATCATCCATGGATGTAAACACAGTCAGTGATTCTGCAGTGTTCTGACGGTGCTCTGTGAGACATGGAGAAACACAGTGTTATTTAGTTTAGTTTAAATGTTACAATATGTCTCTGTGTACATTTCACGGAGCAACAACAAGCATCAACGTGCAGAATGATGTCACTACAGTAAATGTTTCAGGTGAGAGCAGCTGAAGAAGAAAACATGGATCAACAGGTGCTTTGATTGTTAAAGCTAGCAGCTAGCTGTAACTGCTTCAAGAACACATCATGTCATCATCAGCTGCTACTTGCTGCATGTTAAACACTTTCACACTGACTGAGCTCTGTAGAGTGGAAGAACTGCTGTGACAGACTCAGACTGTGTTTGGAGCTGATTAGAGGACATCACCTCACCTGACAGCTTCATCCTCTGAGACATGTTCACAGAAGTGAAGTTTTAAGCTCGTCACAAGCGAAGCAGCTTATATCACAACATAATTCATCATATATATTCATCATCACAGAGGGTCTCGCCTGGGGAGTAATTCGATGTAGAACCACCATTGTGCGTCCCTGTCAGCCAATCAGTGAACCCTCTAAGCCTCAGGTGACGAGCTCTGTGATTCCATTTCCTGTCACGACTTCCTGTTTACAGATGCTAGTATGCTAGCTGCCTTGTATGAACTTTGGAGACAAAGATTATATCTGTTGTCATCCACGGGGTAAAACATGAAAATAATATTATATTAATTTTTGATGATGTCAGTTGCTGATCGTTGTATTGTTACAATTAAACTTTAGAGAGTAGACCTGGTGAGGTGAAACACGGTAAAGCTCGTACATACTGTGACTCAGCGGTGAGTGAAAACACCTTTAAATTTTGTTGATTGTAAAGCAGCTGATATTTATGTTAATTATGGTTGATAGCCATGAATAGGTGCTAATGGTTGCTAATAGTGCTAGGCACCTGAGACTGTGTTTTTTTTTATACTAACGGCTTATTAGCTTGCGCCTAGCCATTTAGCTGATGTGGTTAATTGATGTCATGTAAATTCCAAGCACTTATTATTTTGTGTGTGATTTACAAAAACAAAGTTCTCTCTGGCTTGTTCCACAGGTTCAGGGTGAGGTTTCTTTCTGTATTTGGTTCATTTCCTCTAAAGGGTTAAAAGCTCACAGCAAACAATCAGCTGGTCCTCTGAGCTCCACTGTGTGACTGATGTGTCATTGATGTGTCATTGGTTTGGTCAGTGTTTGCTAGTTATCTTCACAGGAAGATGAACTCTGTCAGGAGGAAACTCTGGATCACTTGTTCCCTGAAGGACCCTGCAGAACATCCTACCTCCTCTTGGAAGACAGATCCAAGGAGTCAGAGGATCCAGAGCTGAGCTCATGTCTGTCAGACAAAGAGACAAAAGCATTTTTAAACGAAACACAAAAAATACAGCAGAAGTTAAACATGAGTGTTTACAACATATTTAAATACAGTTACCAGTATATACTGATAATACAATCTTACTTCTGCTTTCTGGAGAAATTAATGATCACTTCTTTTGACAAGTCACTCCTCATGGACACATCACTGCACTCAGAGAATTCAGAGCTTGATGGAGACAAACTGGAACACAGACAGAAGACGGAGACACAAAGAGTTAAACAGATTTAAAAAAAAAAAAAGCACAGAAACATGTAGTAAAATATTAACATGTTTATCACATTTATAATGAAGTTACATAGTGATGACAGAATCTCACCTCCTCTTTGAGTAAACAGCTCTGCAGACAGAGAGAAATGAGTCTGTTATCAACCACACATATAAATGATCATCACAGAGAACAGAGCTGAAGTTACACAGAGAGTTTACAGGGTTTGTTAAAGCTGACACATGCTGACAGAACCACATACCTGAAGAGACGGGATGAAAGACTGAGGACTCGAAGAGCAGAGAATACTGGAGGAGACACATCACTGAAGAGACAAGGAGACACTTTAACACACATCTAAACAAAAACACAGAAAAAATGTTGTGTATACAACACAGCAGAAGTTAACATAATGTTTACAACCGTTGAAGGAAGACAAAGACAAAAACATAAAAACACATTTTTAATCATTACAGATCAATATTTGTGTTTTAAACAACGACTCCCTCTGAACACTCAGAAAGTTAGCTCATCTTTAGCTTCTAGCTACTTACTGATTCTCCACGGTCTGCTCAGATTCCCTGTGTGTCCGTACAGATTGTGTACGTCTAGTTACCCGGATGAAGCTCGGCACTGTTATTTTAAATAAAAATGAATGAAAATGAACAAACATGAATTCATTAAGTTATTCAATTCAAAGCTTCACTCTAAGGATCAGTGTCATAATAATCACTCTGCTTGTTTTATATTTACTGTGCACTTGACAATAAACGTCAGTGTTTTGGAGCTAAGCTAAGCTAAACTAAGCTAAGCTAAGCTAAGCTGTTTTCTTAAAAACGTCCTAAAAAATTCACCTGCCCATCACTACACTGCTTATACGGTTCAAACTGGACTATTACCTGTACTCTGCTGGCACTCAGTCTGATTTTTATACACAAATGTATAAAAAATAACTTAACAAACATTATTTTCATGTCTACAATTCATCATTAAACAGTGACTTCAAAGCCAGGACAACATTTAGAGACACAAAGACACAAAAACAGGGTGTTCACAAGTGTCACACACACAAGAACAGTTTGAAGACTGTGTGTGTGTGTGTGTGTGTGTGTGTGAGAGAGAGAGAGAGAGAGAGAGAGAGAGGTGGTGGCCAGTGGACAAACATTTAGTCTCGATCCACGTCAGACGGTCGATGATCGAAAAATAAAGTTTTATCAGTTCACACGAAGCCAGATCCAACAGTGTTATACTCCATGTAGTCTGAGGTGTAACGTGTGAGTTTGTTCAATAGTTATATCGAGTTTTGTTCAGTGGTGGTTCCGTCATCGAAAGTAAAAACAACCGACCTCGTTTAACTTTGTCCGCAGATGTGAGCTGTGGGTCAGACTCAGGTGCAGCTCTGAGTCTTTAAGGTGGAGGAAGTCAGACCTCCAGACACACACACAGACTTACTGTCGCGTTGATGTGTGAAGGTTCACGAAGTGCGGAGCGGAGAGTCGACCAGCAGGAAAACTCAGCGCAGCAGGTTTGGTGTGTTCAAAAAAAATGGATGGATCTGGAATGCACAGCGGCAGCCCGCAGGTGGCGCTGCTGTCATTTCTTCTTCATTCTCCTCCAGCTGCTCTCACACAGACATCATGAGTCTGAGGTCATCAGATGAATAAAATCCAGCAGGTGTCATGTTACAACATGTGTTCTGCTGGATGAAGAGCAGCATCCACAGAGAGCAGCTGTGCAGCCTAACCCTAATAAAAGTTACTTCGTTAAGGTGCATAAACCATTTTACAAATAATAAAGTTCATACTGAATATATAGAAGGACAGAGTAAAACAGAACACGGAGTTCTTTAATGATGTATGAATGTGGCTTAGTGTTGAAGTTAAATAATCTGAAGGTCTCTGGACACCAAAACATAAACAATTCCCCATAAAGGTAAACAAAACACATACATTTGTCAAATAACACCTCAGGAGGAGCTAACATCACACACAGCAATGTTGGTCTGTAACAACCTGTTTTCTGTTTTACAACGTTCAGCTCACGTTTTAACAGCAGCCTGCTGATGCTTGTAGTGTGAACATGAACCGCTGTGTGGAGTCAGTCACCTCCACTGGACAGAAGCAGTATGAATGAGCAGTCTCAGCAATACTATTATATCAAACAAACTCATGATGAGCCTGTACAGTAAGGAAAGGGTTAATACACAGTGGATGATTCTACACTGACTTCTACAGTTTAAAGAGATTTATCCTTTGTGCAGTAAAATTCTCTAAAATGGTCATTTTTTTTGCTCCTCACACACAAACAGTATAAAATCTGACAGAAATGTTTGATCATATTTAAACAAAGCAGCTGATTACATGAACTCCCAGCAGGCAGTGAACTGCAGTATAACGATCAGATAAAAGAATGAAAGACACAAAAGTCTTCGTCTCCAGGCTTCTTTCTTTTTTCAGTCTTTTCTCTTTGTCTGACCGGCTTTTGAAAACAAACGACGACTGGAACAACTTTTCCTAAGAAAAAATAATAAGAAACACTCAGCACTGCAACACATAAATATTCTCTTATGAATTAAACTTAAACATAACAGTCGTGGCATTATGTACTAACAAAGCTGTTAAAGCATCATCTCCCTGATATTCTGACTCCATGTGTTCATCACCAGATGAAACACTTATTGATTTATTTCCTGCAACAACTGTTTGTGTGTTATTTGTATTTATAATATGCAGCCAGAGAAGCACTTAGCTGAGTGGTTGTTGTTAGCTGTTAGCTGTAAAGCTAGTGTTTTAGCTAGCATCACAAATACTACAAATGTACCTCAGTCACAGCATGTATTGAAAAACCTACATGGTAATGTAGTTACATATTACAATAAAAAGTAATCTGAGTAGTGTGTTTCTTTATAACATGTTACCCCAACAGGACAGAAAACACACAGCAACACCTGAACACACCGTGTGTTTGAAACATTTAAACATGCAGCTTTTTAATCATAAAGTCTCACCTGTCAGTGTCGGCTCGACCTTTGGACCCGTCACTCTTCATCAATACATCACAGGTTTTAGAGGATCCAGGGCTGCTTGGTGCAGCTCTGTCAGACATGGAGACACTCTGTGTTAGTGTGTTAATAAAACCATCAGAACACGTCTCCACATGTTATGAAAGCATCAACATAATAACATCACTGCAGCAAATCTCTCAGCTGACAGCAGCTGAAGAAGAACACATGGATCCAACATGTTCATCACTGTCTCAGCCAGACTGAGCCCTGAAGTCTGGAAGACTGTTCGTATATTGTTTTGTCCTATATCCTGGTTGATCATAAACTGTTTTGTGTCTTTGATTCACAGACTTAGAACAAAGTTCTCTCTGGTTTGTTCCACAGGTTCAGGGTGAGGTTTCTTTCTGTATTTGGTTCATTTCCTCTAAAGGGTTAAAAGCTCACAGCAAACAATCAGCTGGTCCTCTGAGCTCCACTGTGTGACTGATGTGTCATTGATGTGTCATTGGTTTGGTCAGTGTTTGCTAGTTATCTTCACAGGAAGATGAACTCTGTCAGGAGGAAACTCTGGATCACTTGTTCCCTGAAGGACCCTGCAGAACATCCTACCTGCTCTTGGAAGACAGATCCGAGGAGTCAGAGGATCCAGAGCTGAGCTCATGTCTGTCAGACAAAGAGACAATAAGATAGTGGTAAAAACATATTAAATAAATAAATAAAACCAAACAAATGTAAACATAGTGAGTGTTTACAACACGTACAAATATACGTTATATTTTGATAACACAATCTTACTTGCTCTTGCTGAAGTAAATGATCAGATCTTTTGAACTGTCACTCCTCAAGGACACATTACTGCAGTCAGAGGGTTGAGGGCTTGGTGGAGACAATCTGCCACATGGAGAGAAGACAGAGACAAAAAGTAGACAATGAAACAAGCAAAGCACAAGTAAAGCACAGAAACATGTAGTAAAATATTAACATGTTTCATGTTTATCACATTTATAATGAAGTTACATAGTGATGACAGAATCTCACCTCCTCCTTGAGTAAACAGCTCTGCAGACAGAGAGAAATGAGTCTGTTATCAACCACACATATAAATGATCATCACAGAGAACAGAGCTGAAGTTACACAGAAACCTAGAACAGATCAACATTGTAAAGTTTCTTAGTCGTATAAAATGATTAAAACAAGTTTGGATCTTACATCACCCCATATGGGTGGTTCCTCTTACAACACTTATTACAAACATTTGTGTTTTAAACAATAATTCCTTCTTAACACTCAGAAAGTTTGCACAGCTTTAGCTACTTACTCTGTGTTTATGATCACCCCGGGTATCCACACAGATGGAAGAGATGCCTGAAACATTGTCCCTGGTAACATAAGGACATTCACATCAAGTTAGTTCCACTTTCCCTCTCTGACCTCACCATTGTATCATAAAGACTAGGGATGCACCGAAATTAAAATTCTTGGCCAAAAACCGAAACAAACCATATTATGCCAATTATTAGTACATAATTGCATTTATGGCTATAACTGTGTACTAACCTCACTACAATCAAGGCATTGCAAATGCACAACTTAATATGAATGTTTCAAAGAATAAAGCAATTGAAACATTTATTTAGCACAATATAAAAAACTAGAAAAGGGCATTTCCTGAAGAAAATGCAACTTTGATTGCTGCAGCTGAAGCGTTGCTTTGAACGCTGATGTGAAGGATTGATCTGAAGTGCTGGAGAATCAGAGCTTTGTACGCCTCTGTGTGTCAGCCTGTCACCATGGTAACAGAAGAGGAGACCTCAAAAACCACTCCAACTTTGAGAGCCTGGCGCGCGGAAACGATTCGGAATTAGAATATTCTGAATACAAGTTCGATAGAGCAGCATCTAATGAGCGTTTTAAGACTAAGAAAATGGGCTCTCTCATAGACTCCCATGTTAAAAATGATGCAGAAATTGCCTAATATTTGAAAAACTATAATGTTTTGATGTTGAATGTCCTCTGTGAGATGAACATTTTGATAGTTGAATGGCTGAAATTGGTCAAGATACACTGCGCCAAAAAACGTACGGAGGAATAAAAAAGAACAAGAGCTGTTGCCTAGCAACGGCAATCAAACTAAACTTAGCTTGACCTCACTCACGTGTACATCATATGTACATTTTATTTAAACAGGGCCAGTGCATAAATAAACATTTTGTCAAATTAAAAAAATGTCCAGCAGAAAACTACATCTGATGTCACATATACAGTAAATCAGAACAGAACAGTCTATGACTTTTGAGGCGCTGCAGGATCTGACTGAACACATCAGACAGCGAGGGCGCGCTGTGCGCTTCCCCGTCTCCAAGCGCTTCTACGCATGCACGCGGCCTGGATCTGTTCTCGTGCGCGCAGCGCGCAGCTTTATTCCCACATGTATGATCTTTATGAAGTGCAGATCTCAGGGAAACGCGTGCTGACGAACTACGAGTGCACTTTTCAATGTTTTTACTCCGCGCTCCGTCTCCACCTCTTTGCTTAGAAGACGCTTTAGTGCTGCGTTTAGAGGAAATAACGTCCTCTGCGTCAGAGGAGCGGATCTCTGTAAATAGAATCCTGTAACATCCTGTGTCGGTCGAGTTGTTTCGGTGAAAAAAGTGTTTTTCGGTGCATCCCTAATAAAGACAGACACATTATCAATAAGTTCATCATTTATGAAAACACACATTCATACAAAACGAGAGAGAGGCCACAGTGTGCGTGGATTTAAGAGTTAACCTGCTAACTTTGTGCGTAAATAAATCAAAACTAACAACCAGATAAACACTGTTACCTTCCAGGCTTTTGTCTAATAAGCACAGATTGGTAGTAATTATAATAAAAACAGATTAGCGGTAAAGGGTTTAGACAGGAGTGTAGTTTTAACTCGGGACAAAGTTTCACTTTCTGATTCTCATCTGACCATGGGGACATTCTAAATGCGTCACAGCGAGACGAAGAACAATCAAGAATCAATCGAAGCTCTAAGTCCAGCTGCCTCGATTTAAACTCTTGGAAATGACTATGACCTGGATGAATGAGAGCATCCACAGATATATGAGATCATATAATGATCATAAACAAAGTAAAATCGATCAGCAAACATCAGACAGATGAGACGATTATTTAAATGCGTCACAGCGCGCGGCCTCTGAGACTAACCCAAGCTGAGACAGATTGAATCAATCTAAATTCTACAAATTACAAACTAAACAGACTGTGGAGAAAATTCAGAAGAAAACTTACTGTTATGTTGTTTCTTTGTTTCTGCGTCACAGCAGCTGCAGCTCGTCCTCGTCCTCACCTGTCAGGAAGTGCAGGTGTTTAAGGGCGGAGCTTCCTGAAGTGAAGTTATTTAAAGAGACAGAGTGGTGTTTGTTGTTGATGGGTTTGTTGCAGCAGGTAATAACTGCTCACACTGTGAACATGGACCCTGTGTGGAGCCACAGTCACCTCCAGGTTCTGATCACTGACTGTCAGTCTGAGAGAGAGCAGAGTTCAGATGGTTTAAAGGAAATGTGTCCACAGAGACTGAGACAGCAGCTGGTACAGAGACCATGACCGCTGAACAGAAGGAGTATACATGAACAGTAAGAGCACAAACTATTAACGCTTAACAGAACAGAAATGACTTGATTCATGTAACAGATTATAATCAGATTATAATCCCAGCAGCTGTTAACACTCTTTAACACACATCCAGTCTCAGCCTCTCCTGCAGTGGCAGCAACATGTTGAACTGATTGATCCCTGCTGCTGCTTTGAAGGGAGCAGCCTGTCTCTCTGACACTGACCTACAGACAGAGACTCCTCTCTGAACGTCCTCATCCTCAGTGAGAGGAAGAACTGAGAGCAGAGAACACACAGAGTCCACAGTGAGAGGAAGAACTGAGAGCAGAGAACACACAGAGTCCACAGTGAGCACCGACTTTAATGTTCCACTGTACAGACAGTGATGAACCTGTGTGTTATCATTCACTCTGTCTGTTTCTACATGTGAGAACATGGAGGACAGTCTGACTGCAGAGGCCGTCACTGACGTGCTCATCAAAACTGAGACGTAAAAATATGGACTCATGTTCTAACAAAGTGTGTGTGGATCTTAAAGTTTGACCTCTTCACAGATCACGTGTTGACCCTCTGACCCGTCTCTCCTCATGGACGTGTCGCACACAGACCTACACAGACAGAAAGGAACGTCAGCAAAACACATCTACACAAAACACACACAGTTCCATGTTGAGTTATAACAGCAGTTAAACATCTCACCTCCTCTGGGAGATCTTGGTTCCTTAAAGTCAACGTCTAGATCTTTGGACCTGGCTTTGTTCCAGGACATGTCTCTGTCTTCAGAGGACTCAGAGACTGGAGTCAGACCAGGAGGCTGACTTGTCACAGCTACATGTGGTGGAGACGATCATTAGATGTTCCATCAATACAATCACAGTGACTTGTAGTCCAGCAGGAGAGTCTGCAGGTCCTCTGAGACTCACAGTCCACCACAGAGCAGCACACACACTCCATGAACAACACAGACTAAACACTCACCATGAACTGACTCACAATCAATAAATGTATTGATAGAAGTCAGAGAACTCACCGATCGTCTTATAAAACGTGTCACACTGCAAACGCCTGCACAGACAGGAGCTCTGAGGTCATGTGGTCAGTCTGCACATGACCAGCAGCAGGACGGGTTCCAGCTCCAGTTCTACATCTGTGCTGGTTCTCTGGGACCGTGTGGTCACTTCAACTAAAATTCACTTCAAACTGTTTAAAGGTGGAATTTTTAATAAATGTATTATTTTTCTATTTAAGATATTTAAATATGAACCACAGTATGTGAGACAAACAGAAACATCATAACACACAGAATCCAAAGTAAGCTTCAAATGATTTATTCATTCGGTTCATTGATTTTAAGCAAAAAGAAAACAGCAATATGAAAGGGTTAACATAATTTTGACCTTGTTGTTTCACAGAGATGTTGACAAGTCACAGAGATGGGGACTAGATGGAGACTCATCGAGACTCATCGACTGCCTCCTGTGCTCTTACTAATGAATCAAGACAAATAACAAATGATTGACTCATAATTAATCAAATCCAACTGTCTTTGTGTTCTTTGAAGTCAATGATCAGAACCATGTGTGTTTTGAATGCGGCCTATCAAACCCCGCCCACTCTGCAGGTTGTTGGCTTGTTGGGCTCCTAGTTGAAGGCGTCATACCCACATGTTATCATAAGCTGTGATGGTTTGAACATTGTTCACAAAGCCACAAGTCTTTTAAGGTCCAGTCAAGTCCGACCCAGGCCCCATCTCTGTGTTTAGGTACATGTAACAGATCCATGTCACAAACAACATACATGCATATCATCAGAGTATATTCAGTCTATAGTATGGAGTGATTACATGAGCTCCCTGCATCAATTACACACACAGGGAGAAGCTAACATACAGTTACAATGATGCTAAGCTTTAAAATAAACATTACTGCTTCTTGCTTTTTTTGTGTTTTTATGTTTTGTTGTTTTTTTTGTTGTACTTAATGAAACTAAAGATAAATGTAAAGAAAACCAAGTAAATACATGACATGAAATCAACTGAATAACTGAATGATTGTCTTACAGCAAAACATCTGTCACCCTGAACATCCTGAAGTCACAAGAACAAACTCAATGAGCTTCACCCAATACGACACAATTAGAATATTTCATGTCATTATTCAACACATTCACTGGAAAAAACTAAATGAACCCAACATCCAAAAAAATCATTCACTTGATGAAATAAGATTGGGGTAAGGTGTGGAGCTACTCTGACCCAACCTTTTAAACCTGTTAACCCTTTATACAAAGGCTTTTTAATCGACCACATGTGTATAAATGGAAATGATTTAGTACTGTGGCTACTCTCAGTAGAGGTGGAGGCCAAAGACCCCTCAGAATGCCCAGTGAGGTCAAAAGACCTGAGTGACAGAAACCACCGGGACTGGTTAACTGGTCAACGAGCACTGGGACACGTCACAACACTACTGGGAAAATGTGTTGTTAAGTGTGGCTCTGCACGCCAGCAGTGAATGATTCAATAAAGTCATGAAGTGTTCTAATACTTTGTGTGATATTACATAAAGCACACTGTTTGTTCTTATTATTTAGATTTTATGACCTATTAATGCAGAAATGTTGGTAAATTCCACAAGGTTCACTTTCTTTCTTGCGACTGCACATCAGACCCAGACTTATCAAACTATTAAATCATATCCAACTTGAACAGTAAGGGCTAGATGATATTAATTAAAACGATAACATAATTCCTTAGAAGAGAACACCTTTGACTCAGAACACAGACAGCAGAACGTAGGAAGGAAACTGAGAATATTTAAAGAAACTTATTAATTAAACACATTATATGCATGTGTATTTGTGGCAGGTGGAGCAGCCAAGCACCAAACACCTTATTCATATCAGGCCACAGTGCAGCAGTGCTATATATTTATATTGAACATATTTATTTATGGTCAAAATCCACACTGATGCATGAGTCTGTGTTACATGTAAAAGTATTGAACATGCTGATATTGCTGATATTAGCAGGTGAGCTTATGTACCTGTATGTAAGTTATCACTGTCTGATCGTACATATAAAACTGAATTAAACTGAAACGATAATGGACACTTAGGTGTGAACAGCACTATTAGGAACTGGCTCATCCTCCTTAGGGTGTAGTTTACTCCACCGCCTCAGTAAATAAATTCTTTATTTTAATTTTGCACTTCTACCTCACCCTTAACCTTAATAATACTCTTGTGTATTATATTTAATATTTTGTATGATATTTTATTGCATTTTATTTATGTTATTAAATGTATTTCATCTCATACAGTTTCAGTTTTTGTACCTTTTGTATTCATACTTAAGTTTTTGGGGGTCTGAGAGAAACATTTTGATTGTGAGTATGTCCTCTAACAGCAGAATTTAAAATAAAGTTGACTGTGTCTTTGATGCTAAGCTAATTTAGCAGCCTAATATAAACAGGGGTCTGGGTAAATTAGTCTGTTACTTACACTGTATTTGTTTCTGTATTTAACAGGTAAGTGGACATGTGCATCACTTTGTTAGAACAGCTTGTGATTAGGATTTCGTGGCGGTGCAGTTCCATCTGGCTGCGACCACGGTGGTGCGTTCTCACAGCCTGGATCGACCTGACGTCCCTCACCTCAGCGACGACCAGAACGTCTTTTCCTAAGAACAAAAGAATACAAATAATAAGAAACACTACAATACATAAATATTCTCTTATGACTTCAACTTAACTTAAACATAACAGTCGTGGCATTATGTACTAACAAAGCTGTTAAAGCTGCATCATCTCCCTGATATTCTGACTCCATGGGTTCATCACCTGATGAAACACTTGTTGATTTAGTTCCTGCAATAACTGTTTATAATATGCAAATGAGCAGCAGGTTTATCTGCAGACAAGTCTGAATATAGTAGCTGTCGTTAGCTAACCAGCAGTGACGGCTTTGACAATGACTCCCACCCTAACAGTGATACAGAAGAAGAAAACATGGATCCAACATGTTCATCACTGTCTCAGCCAGACTGAGCCCTGAAGTCTGGAAGACTTTCTGTCACTTACTCAGACTGAGGCTGGTCCTGATTGGAGGACATCAGCCCGTCCCTGATGCCATATGGTCCACTCAGAAAGAGGTCTAAGTGATGCTGTTTGCCCTCTATTACGCTAAACAGCTCCACTGTGTGACTGATGTGTCATTGATGTGTCATTGGTTTGGTCAGTGTTTGCTAGTTATCTTCACAGGAAGATGAACTCTGTTAGGAGGAAACTCTGGATCACTTGTTCCCTGAAGGACCCAGCAGAACATCCTACCTGCTCTTCCATGGTTAGGAAGCAGAACAGGAACGGTTAACAACAGGGTGGGCGGCCTTCAGGTGTCTGAATGTGTCCTTGGGCTGGAAGGAAACAGGACTGTGTCCATGTCCTCTCTCCACTTGTTAAGGTAAGATAATCTGCTCATCATAACGGTTCATGTGACATAACCGGACGAGCTCCGCCACCGGACAGGAGGTCATCCAATCAGAAAGAGACTGAGAGTTTACATCTGAGTTAAGATGACTAATTGGTTAAAAAAAAAAATCAAGGAAGGCCGAGAGGATGCTGAAACCCAGGTTGTCCGGGCAGTGAGTATCTTCAGTTCACAATGAGCAGAGATTTTGTTTTAATATTGTCAGAGCTTCTTAAATTTACTTTCTCTTTACAAATTAGTCACAAAAATTGATTACAAGTGTGAATGGGGTCTAACTCATTGATTCTTGCCTCCAAAGCAGTAAATAAACTGCACTTGTTCCATCTATGACTCTGACTGAAGGAGGCAGGTGAATAAGCATTTGTCACACTTTGCAGGAGAAACAGATAGAGAAAGAGATCATGCAGTGACAGACAGTGCTGAGAGTTTTTAAACTAACCACAAAAACTAAACCCCCACAGTACACAGAGGTTTGATAGTTTGCTAGTTACAGCTGGTCAGTGAGTCAGTGACAGAGCACCTAGAACACCAGGAGATCAGGAAATGATGATTACATTACCTCATAGATGAACGACGAGGAGGAGGACGACCTTCAGGAAGTTCACCTGAGACCTGAGGTGAAGACAAACATTGAACTGTGAGACGCTGTCAGGGTGGAGCAGCAGCCTCCATCAGGTTCTAGGACTTAGAAACTAAACATTCTTAACACTACAGTCAGAAGCTGTTGTTGTTTGTGTGTGGTTCATGTGTTGTTGTTAGATCCTCCCTGCAGCACCTTCTACAACTTTGTACCATGAACCACATCAGCTGCTGAAGTCATGTTAGTTCAACATCACATCCACTCAGACTGAACTCTGCTGCAGATGATATTAGCAGGTAGACAAGCTAACATTAGCCTGCTAGCTGTAACTTATCACAGCAGAGGTCACTGAGGTCACTGCTAACAGCTCTACATGGACAGTTACTGTGTGATGATTCTGTCATTTGTTCTCCTGTCAACATCAACACAACACACTGAGCTGAACAAAGAGAATAAATACCTTGTGTGACTTCAGGTGCCTCATGGACTGCAGAGCTTCATCTGGGGTTTGGGGTCTTGAGGATTCAGGTCTTGGTGGAGAGGATCTGGCAGTCACAGAGAGAAACATCAGACACAGACTCAGTCTGGGTTTTGGTCCTGATCAGAGGACCAGCAGCTAGCTGTGATGTAGCTAACATGTCCACATGTTCAGTCTTCTTCTGTCGTCACATGAACACATGAAAATATAAAAGTGAAAATATTCTCATGTCATACTCCATGGTGGTCTGTTCCTCTGTTAGAATCTTTGGCTTTGTTCTCTGAGCTTTTTAATATTTGTTGATGTTTTCTTCTTCATAGTGTGACTTCCTGTTCAGTTTTCTTTGCAGAGTTTTGTTTGCTTGTGTCACTTCCTGTCTCCACCTGAGTCTGCTCACTCTCTCCCTGTGTATTTAAACTGTGTGCTTCACCTTCATCAGGTTGTGTTGCTGCTCTTTGTTTGGTCCCTGGTCTCAGTTCCAGTCTACTCTTACTGCTTCAGGATCTCTGCTTGTTGTTCATAAAGCTCATCTTTTGTTGGAGAGGTGTGCAGTGTGTGTCTGTGCTGCAAACTGTAACACAGTATCACCACAACATGGTCTTTGTAACACAACAACAACACTGTCACTGTTATCTGTCTGAGGATCCAGCTGCTCCAGCTTCTAGGTTCAAACTTTCTGCTGCTCTGGTCTCAGTCTGACTTTAATAATAAGATCTCACCTCTCAGGATCTGATCCTTTAAAGTCAGCACCTAGACCTTTTGACCTGTCACTCCTCATGGATCCATCACTGCAGTCAGAGGATTCAGAGGATGAAGCTCTGTCAGACATGGAGAAACACAGAGTTATTTAGTTTAGTTTAACATTTAATGACATCACCCCCTCCAGCTCAATAAAATCTCACCTGTCAGTATCTGGTCCTTTAAACTCATGATCCTGCTCATCACTCATCATGGGTTCATGATCAAGGCAGTGAGCTCCTACCGCAGGGAAGTGCAGAGGTCTGTGGACGGGCAGGTGCTCAAAGTGAAAAAGGGGCACATGGAGCATGAATTTGAAACACCACACAGAGACACCCTGTACAATGTAACTGGTTGAATCGAACCAACCCATATTCATAGAGGGGATAAAGGAGGGGTGGAGGTACAGCCTATATCCACAAAGCCATAATTCAAGCTGTACATTTAGGACGTATGAAGGTAATGTGTTGAATTCATAAGCTGTAAAAATATTTGGAGGGGGACACCACTGGGGGAGGGGGGTGTGGGGGTCCTCCCCCAGAAAGGTTTTAATGAAGTAGAAGCCATTTCCTGCATTCTGGTGGATTTCAACAGCTATTTTACCAACAGAAGTAAAGGGTTAACTAAACAACTTTTACTGAGAGAGTCAATAATAACTCCTTATTTATATTAAGCAATGATGACAAATATAAAACAAACTGACAAGGAAACAGTTCTGTCAGCCTCATGGTGGAACTACACTAACAGGTTATTAGAACAAAATATGTTTACATCTGTTACTTTTTAACCTCTCTGCCACAATGATCTTAACCACAAAACCATCACAAGACCATCAGCTGGACGGTCAGATTTTAAAGAACAGATCAGATTAAACAGATTAGAAACAGATTACTCAAAGCCTCCAAAAAAGCTGCAAAAAGCTGCAAACAGGTAACTTAGTTCACCATGAATCCAAGTTACGCACAAAGTACTGGATACCACAGGTGAGCTCAGTAGAGGCATAATTTCCAGATGTACTGTCTGCAGAAGGCTCAACAGCAGGACAGGAGAATGGCAGATCTGCCTCCGTTCACCAATGTAGGAGTCAACGTCTTTGGGCCTTTCGAGGTCAAAAGAGGGCGAAGCCATGTCAAAAGGTACCGAGTACTCTTTACTTGTCTCACCATAACAGCTGTCCACATTGAGATTGCTCATAGTCTGAATGTTTGGGGTTGGGTGGGGTGGGTGTTAAAATGTAAAAGATGGTTATATTGTACTTTCCTGATGTATTGTACAATGATATCTTAAAATAATAAAACATACTTGAGGAAAAAAAAGAGATTGCTCATAGTCTGGACACCGACTCTTGCATACATGCAGAAGAGGTCAGGCTAAGATTATGCGCTCAGACGAGACTAAAAGAACTTTTTTTTTTTTTTTTTTTTTACCACTCGCTCCCCAGGTGGTAAAAAAAAAAAAAGTTATTTTCGGCACGGAGGTACCATACTCCCCGAGAAGTGTGTGTGCAGAACTCCTCATACGGCCTCCTACACAGCGCACGTCACACACAAAAGGTCCACAATGCAGTTGTGTTGTAAACTGTGAGCACAGTCGTGGTGACCTGGCCTAACGAGATGATAATGTTCAGGGAAGAGGGCGCACAGCTGACAACAGATAGAAGATCAGTAGCTGACTGTAGCAGACCTCTGGTCTGTGTGAGTTTAACTCTGTGAACGTGTGGATGACTGTCTGCAATAACACATCCCGTCTCCCGGGGTTTAATGTGCACGAGCCGCTGCAACGCCGTGATCAATACTGGGATTAGTTTTTAGTGCCACCTTGTGGACGGACTCTCTCCTCTGTGCGCCGTGTTTCTCCTTCCAGCAGCTGTTTGCAGCTGCTCATCTAAACTGTCCATCGTTGCTGTGCTTCCTCCTTCTGTCTGTGTGTTCTGCACCTGAAGAAGCTCTTGGCTTCTCCACATTCATCACGCCCACAATAAATTCCGACCAATCACAGCAGTTCTGCCTATACTTTTTGGAAAAAAATAACATTAATTAAGCTTAATGAGGCAGGCAGAGCTGTTACCATATTTGGTAACCATATGGCATTTGTCTGCATTTGGCAGCCATATTTGTAGTCTTTATCAGACTTTAAGCATTATATCTGTCTTATTGATCATCCTTCAGCTGTATAGTATTCGGCTACTTCTTTATCAAATCATTACACATGATATCTGCCATATTCATCGCTTTGGAGCTGTTTGCTACATGTCCACTAAGCATATACTGTGTTGTAGAGCAACATCTTGTGATTCTGACTGTGTCCATACTTTTTGCCTGAAGGCTTCGGTTTGGACAAAAACAGAAGTTGCTTAGAGGGTGTTTTTACATTGGAAACGCATTAGGAGGGGACAGAGAGAGCTGCAGTTAGGGGCAGTTGATAACCATTCAGGTTGCCATGGATACTGGCAGACAGGGGCTGTTACCGTGGTGACAGGCTTTGATCTTTGACAATAAAGGCAAAGATCAAAGGTAGGTGTTCGTACTCAGGCCGTTGTAGGAGCGAGAGCGCAGCGCAGAGCTTTAGTTGTTGTTCGACGAGCAATAAAGCTGTTTGGTGATCACTTTCAACGATAGACACAGCAGGATATTTTGCCTGAATTGCAAAGCAAATCATCTCAAGCGTGACTAAACTTGGAGAAGAGAAGGATCAGAGAGGAAGAAGGAGACACACAGCTGCAGAGGAGGCTAACATCTCAGCAACAGATTTCTTCACACAGTCAGATTCGTGGTGAGTACCAACAGTAGTGAGTGATAAGTGCAACTTCATGTTTATTCAAAGAGAGAGAGGGAGAGAGAGTCGTGCGCATTTACGCACATGCTGTGTGTGTGTGTGTGTCTGCGCGTATTGGGGCGAACTCCCCTCTGCGTGATAGAGAGACCAGAGAAGTGTAAACCCAGGGACTGTAGAGACGGTGGAGCTCCTGGTGACGTTAAACCAAAGCGTTTTGCCAGCTGTTCAGGGAGAGTGCCGGTCTTTTCCTCATTCATGGTGAAGTGACTGGACCAGAGCAAACCTATTTTCTACCTTGCTGCCATTTCCACATCTTTTACAGGATCAACATGAAATTGCACACATTTGTAGAGAAAGCACTTGTGATGCTCACAGTTTTTAATTTTTTTGTCTGAGTGTTTTGGTTTGGACACACCAAGCAGTTGTTCAGAGGGTGGAACCCCTATTAAAATACATGGGATCTGCCCTGAGAGGAGTAACAGGAGGCTGACACACCTCTCTCTCCAACATTAATTAAGCTTAATTAGGCAGGCAGAGCTGTTACCATGGTGAGAAGCTGACACACAGAGGCATACAAAGCAGCCATATTTGTAGTCTTTATCAGACTTTATCAGTGTAGTTTTTTGCCGCAGCGTATCTTCAGCATACATTGACCGATTTCAGCCATTCAACTATCTCTGTTCCCTTCCTAATGCATTTCCAATGTTTCCCATCCAGGCTCGTGTCCTCACAGGGTATACCCCGCCTCTCACCCAAAGCTAGCTAGGCTAGGCTCCAGCTCCCCGTGACCCTCCACTGCAGGACAAGCGGGTTAACAGAAGATGGATGGATGGATGTCCAAACTGATGCCTTCAGGCAGAAAACAAGAAGAGAAGCGCGAGAAGAAAGAGCGCCAAGAACAAGAGAAGAAAGAGAAGAAAGAGCGCAAAGAAAGAGAGAACCGTGAGAAGAAAGAGCGCAAAGAAAGAGAGAAGCGCGAGAAGAAAGAGCGCCAAGAACAAGAGAAGCGCGAGAAGAAAGAGCGCCAAGAACAAGAGAAGCGCGAGAAGAAAGAGCGCCAAGAACAAGAGAAGCGCGAGAAGAAAGAGCGCAAAGAAAGAGAGAACCGTGAGAAGAAAGAGCGCCAAGAACAAGAGAAGCGTGAGAAGAAAGGACAACCTTTGAAGCAGTTTGTTGTGGAATCAGACGGCTTAATCACTGGACTGGAAAAGGCCAACGGGACCGTCCTCACAAATGAAAATCTCAGAAAGGCTGCTGAAGAACATACCCTGTGTTCTTCCAAGTGTGAGGAGCTGGCCAACAAGGTCTGCAGTATGAGGAGTGAGCTACAGAAGGCCAAAAAGACCGTCCTGGAAAAAGACAGTAAGATCAGCCAACTGTCAGAGGACAGGTCCTCCTTACAGGATCAGCTGAAATGTGAGCAGGAAGCAAGAGAAAGCGTTGAGAAACACCTTGATGAGCTCAAGAAACGTAACAGCGATCTTAATTCAGAGCTGGTTAGTAAGGAGCATGTCATCACTGACCTGTTTGCTGAAAACAAGCATGTCTGCAACGAGCTGGTCAAGAGCAAGGCCAAGTTCAGACAGTTGGAGGAGGGAGAGCTGGAATTTGAGCAAAAACAGAAAAGCTTACAGCACTCTCTGACTCTGCAGCAAAAGGAGATTCTAGAGTTAAGGGTAAAGTGTGACCAGCTCAGAAAAGAAAATGAAGACCTCAGACAGGCTGCTGAAGAACATGCCCAATGTTCTTCCAAGTGTGAGGAGCTGGCCAACGAGGTCTGCAGTCTGAGGAGTGACCTACAGAAGGCCAACAAGACCGTGCAGGAAAAGGACAGTAAGATCAGCCAACTGTCAGAGGACAGGTCCTCCTTACAAGAGCAGCTGAAATGTGAGCAGGGAGCAAAAGAACGTGAGGAGCTCAAGCAACATGACAGCGACCTGATTGCTGAGAGCAAGGATCCCTGCAACCAACTGTCCAAGAGCAGGGACAAGGACAGACCGTTGGACCCCGAACAGCGGGTAGGCATCTTTGTGCCACAATGGATAAAATTACAGGAACCTCCAAAAAGAGAACGTGTTGCAGAGACACCAGAAAGCAGATTGGACAGGCTGTTTTGCATACACGAGCAGGGCAACCTAGAGCCGGACAACCTAAGGGACCAGGAATATGCTGACTATCAGCACAGCTGGGACTACAACAGGAGTGTAGACCACCAGGACCCATACAGCCTGGGCAACCCGAAGATTGGGGATAATTGTGGAAAGGAGACAGGCGAAAGAAAGACAGGAAGAAAGAAGAAAAAGAAGACAGACAGAAGATATTGAAGTAGACCTAAGTCTGTGAAATTAACCTGTTTTTTCTGACAACGATTAAATGTGCTTTATAAATAAAATTAAAAAACTTGACCTTGTTTACTTGACCTTATTTTATCTAACAGTGTCCACGTTCTTTCTCCAGTCCAGTTTGTGGTCCAAGTACATTCCCAAGTAGTAGATACACTGATTAATGGATGGATAACATTTACATGTCAGTGTAAGAGTCTCAAATCTTTGGGGTATTTGATGGTAAACTGAATAGAGTTGGATTTATTGAACATAAACAGACAAATGTATTGCTTGAAACAAATAATTTGCTTGGCTTTGATCATTTGATTTGATTGATTATGTTAATCAGGGGTAAAAAATGGTTAGTTTTACTGTTAATTAATCATTAATGTTGCTTTACATGCAGGTTCTCAACTGTAACCCCTAATTTTAATTTATAAGGAGCTTCTCATCGTATGGAGGTATGAGTAGAGCTTCAGATGGCCATCAAGAAGCTGTTGATTGTCATGGAGGAGTGTGTGGCGAACAGGACGACGTGTGCGAGTACGGCGGCTGCATGTTCGGTTTGGACACAGGAAGCAGTTGTTCAGAGGGTGGAAATGCATGAAAACTGCCCTGAGAGGGAGATCCATCATCATTAGACATATCTGCTATATTGATCAATCATTTACAGTCATAGTCTCACTAAGCCTCCGCTATTACTCCAAGACAATTCACCTGCTAGTCAAACCTTGTAATTCAGCAGAGGTTGTACAAGGTGTAATGCAATGTAGTACAATAAACTACAAAAAGTCACGATGCATCCGTAGCGTTTTAATACCTCACTCATTCATAGTTTGGAAGTTTCTCCTCTCTGTCCTCTCTGTTGGAGGAACTCTTAAGCCTCTTAGAAGTTCTCCTCTCTACTCCTAACAGTTTCTCACCTTAAAGGCTGTTCCATACTCCACGAGAACAGAGAACTCGCTCCACGGGTGGTAAGAGTAAAAAAAAGTTCTTTTCGGCACGGAGGTACCATACTCCGCAAGACGTGCGTGTGCAGAACTCCTCATACGGCCTCCTACGCAGCGCACGTCACACACCAAAGGTTGACAATGCAGTTGTGTTGTAAACTGTGAGCACAGTCGTGGTGACCTGGCCTAACGAGCTGATAATGTTCAGGGAAGAGGGCGCACAGCTGACAACAGATAGAAGATCAGTAGCTGACTGTAGCAGACCTCTGGTCTGTGTGAGTTTAACTCTGTGAACGTGTGGATGACTGTCTGCAATAATACATCCCGTCTCCCGGGGTTTAATGTGCGTCCAGCCGCTGTAACGCCGTGATCAATACTGGGATTAGTTTTTAGCGCCACCTTGTGGACGGACTCTCTCCTCTGTGCGCCGTGTTTCTCCTTCCAGCAGCTGTTTGCAGCAGCTCATCTAAACTGTCCATCATCGCTGTGCTTCCTCCTTCTGTCTGTGTGTTCTGCACCTGAAGAAGCTCTTGGCTTCTCCACATTCATCACGCCCACAATAAATTCCAATCACAGCATGGTTGACGCACAGCACTGAGAGAAAAAGTTCTGCCTGGGCCATGTGTCCGAGAGCGCTGCACAACGGGCGGCCCGAGAGAAAAATGATGTCATTTTGTGGGCGTAACGTCTGCAGGGGGGAGGGAGTTCTATGTTCTCGCGGAGTATAGATCCAGCTTTAAAATCATGATCCAGGTCTTTTGACCTGTCACTCTTCATGGATCCATCACTGCAGTCAGAGGATTCAGACCTTTGGTGGAGAGCAGAGTTTGACTGTGTTACTTTGAGAGTAATCTGTTACTGCTTCAGCATCTCCTACTGAGACAAGTAGGTTATATACATGAACACAAAGGAACTTACTGTGCTGTTGTGTTCAAAACACTTTAAGTTTGTGCATGTATTGTCCAGTGCAGGTCTAAACCAATGAACCAACCTGTGTGTCAGGTTAAACAGGGACAGTTCATGTACATGCTTTGTGTCTTCAGTGAGTTGTTGATTTAAATGAGCATCCTGCAGTTAGCCATGATGCTAGTGTTAGTAGCTGGCATTAGATCACACATTACAATAAAAAAGTAATCAGAGTACTCTGCTGCGTTACTTTACATCGACGCTGATGGAGAGTCTGACAGAAAGAAGGATGATAGAGACTAAACTGGAAGACTGTGCCTGAGTATTTGGCCCAGTCACAAATACACTGTGTGTGTGAAGTATTCATACATGTTGTGGTAACGTCTGCACATAAGGAAAAGAACCACGTCACTTATGAATGAGAACGTCAAGGTCATCTCAGTAAAACAAGCAAGTGTTACATTGGAGGGTAAAAGAAAACAAACAGGAAGTGAGATATAGACAAAGAAGAAGAACACGTGTAGTCACTTTTTAAATCTTACGTCCACCTTATCCATTAATATCTGATTCATTAAAGTCTGTTTGTAAATCTTCTTACCTGTCATCATCCATGGATGTAAACACAGAGTCAGTGATTGTGCTGTGTTCTGACGGTGCTCTGTGAGACATGGAGAAACACAGTGTTATTTAGTTTAGTTTAAATGTTACAATATGTCTCTGTGTACATTTCACGGAGCAACAACAAGCATCAACGTGCAGAATGATGTCACTACAGTAAATGTTTCAGGTGAGAGCAGCTGAAGAAGAAAACATGGATCAACAGGTGCTTTGATTGTTAAAGCTAGCAGCTAGCTGTAACTGCTTCAAGAACACATCATGTCATCATCAGCTGCTACTTGCTGCATGTTAAACACTTTCACACTGACTGAGCTCTGTAGAGTGGAAGAACTGCTGTGACAGACTCAGACTGTGTTTGGAGCTGATTAGAGGACATCACCTCACCTGACAGCTTCATGCTCTCAGACATGTTCACAGAAGTGAAGTTTTAAGCTCGTCACAAGTGAAGCAGCTTATATCACAACATAATTCATCATATATATTCATCATCACAGAGGGTCTCGCCTGGGGAGTAATTCGATGTAGAACCTCCACTGTGCGTCCCTGTCAGCCAATCAGTGAACCCTCTAAGCCTCAGGTGACGAGCTCTGTGATTCCATTTCCTGTCATGACTTCCTGTTTATGGATGCTAGTATGCTAGCTGCCTTGTATGAACTTTGGAGACAGAGATTATATCTGTTGTCATCCACGGGGTGAAACATGAAAATAATATTACATTAATTTTTGATGATGTCAGTTGCTGATCATTGTATTGTTACAGTTAAACTTTATAGACTAGACCTGGTGAGGTGAAACACGGTAAAGCTCGTACATACTGTGACTCAGCGGTGAGTGAAAACACCTTTAAATTTTGTTGATGAAGATTCTCAGTCATCCAGGTCATCATACGTAGAGAAGATTGAAGCAAGGCGTCTGGACTTGTAGAGTTTTCTAGAAGACGTTTCGCTGCTCATCCAAGCAGCTTCATCAGTTCTAACTGTTTGGTGGGGAAACATGGTTTATATGTGGTTACAAACCTCAGTGGGTGGGTCTGGGTAAAAACTTAAAAACTGAAAAAACAATAGCACTAAATGTTTCCATACTTACCTGTGATGTTCTGGCTGACTGGGCCAGGTGTGTCTAACGACTGGCTAACGACTATGAAACTGCCGGAGGGGGACTGGTTGACAGCCCTTTGTTCTTACTGTGAGTATGTGCAAACTTCCTGGGAATGGATGGAATCACTGCATTGTATGTGGTAGAAAGATGATGTCTGAGGCCACCACCTCTGTTAAGGGAAGGTTTTTCCAGCTTAACATAGATGGCTTCCTTGACTCCTCTTTCATACCACCTTTCCTCTCTGTCTAAAATGTGAACGTTGTTGTCCTCAAAGGAGTGTCCTTTGTCTTTGAGGTGGAGGTGAACAGCTGAGCCTTGTCCTGAGGAGGTGGCTCTCCTGTGCTGAGCCATTCTTCTGTGAAGTGGTTGTTTAGTTTCTCCAATGTACAGATCAGAACATTCCTCACTGCACTGGACTGCATATATCACATTGCTGTGTTTCTCCCTGGGAATCTGATCCTTCGGGTGAACCAGTCTCTGTCTCAGTGTTGTCATAGGTTTGAAATGGACCGGGATGTCATGGTTGTTGAAGATCCTGCAGAGTTTCTCTGATACTCCTGACACATATGGAATGGAGATGTTCTTTCTCAGCCTGGTGTTGTCCTTCTTCTTGTTGTTGGGGGGTCTTGTTTTTGTGGCTTTGATGAGTGCCCACTTCGGGTAGCCACATGTTTGCAGGGCCTTCCTGATGTGGTGTTGCTCCTTCTTCTTCCCCTCTGAGCTGGTTGGTACAGTTTGTGCTCTGTGCTGCAGGGTCCTGATGACTCCCAGTTTGTGTTCCAGTGGGTGGTGTGAATCAAATAACAGGTACTGGTCCGTGTGTGTGGGTTTCCTGTACACTTCCACATTGAGGCTCCTGTCCTCCTCAATATGTACTGTGCAGTCCAAGAAGGCCAGATTGTTATCCTTGGTGTCCTCGCGAGTGAACTTGATGTTGTTATCCACTGCGTTGATGTGTTCTGTGAACCGTTCCACTTCGTTGGTCTTGATTTTAACCCAGGTGTCATCCACATATCTACACCAGTGGGTGGGGGTGGTTCCAGGATAGGAACTCAGGGCTCTTCTCTCCACTTCTTCCATGTAGAGGTTGGCCACAATAGGAGACACAGGTGATCCCATCGCACAGCCGTGCTTCTGTCTGTAAAAGTTCCCATTGTACTGGAAATAAGTGGTGGTCAGGCAGAGGTCCAGCAGGTCACAGATGTGGTCTGGCGTTAGGTTGGTTCTCTCTTTCAGTGTGCTGTCTTGTGTGAGGCAAGTCCTTACCATCTCTGTGGCTTCTGATGTAGGGATGCAGGTGAACAAGGAGGTGACATCAAATGAGACCATGGTGTCGTCTGGGTCCATTTGGATCTTCTCCACCTTGTTCACAAAGTCCTGAGAGTTGTGGATGTGATGTGGTGTGTCACCTACCAGTGGTGTCAGGAGTTCAGCCAAGTGCTTAGCCACGTTGTATGTGACTGAGTTTGTGCTGCTGACGATGGGTCTGAGGGGGACTCCTTCCTTGTGTATCTTGGGGAGTCCATACAGGCGTGGAGTGGCTTCCCCCAGATACAGTCGAAAGTAGAGCTTGCGGTTGATGATTTGGTCCTTCTCCAGTTTTTGTAGGTAGCTGACTAGTTTCTTCTTGTAGTTTCCGGTGGGGTCCCTCTTCAGTGTCTCATATGTGGCTGTGTCACTGAACAACCACTCCACAGAAGAATGGCTCAGCACAGGAGAGCCACCCTCTCAGGACAAGACTCAGCTGTTCACCTCCACCTCAAAGACAAAGGACACTCCTTTGAGGACAACAATGTTCACATTTTAGACAGGGAGGAAAGGTGGTATGAAAGAGGAGTCAAGGAAGCATCTATGTTAAGCTGGAAAAATCTTCCCTTAACAGAGGTGGTGGCCTCAGACATCATCTTTCTACCACATACAATGCAGTGATTCCATCCATTCCCAGGAAGTTTGCACATACTCACAGTAAGAACAAAGGGCTGTCAACCAGTCCCCCTCCGGCAGTTTCATAGTCGTTAGCCAGTCGTTAGACACACCTGGCCCAGTCAGCCAGAACATCACAGGTAAGTATGGAAACATTTAGTGCTATTGTTTGTAAGTTTTTTTATGTTTTACCCAGACCCACCCACTGAGGTCTGTAACCACATATAAACCATGTTTCCCCACCAAACAGTTAGAACTGATGAAGCTGCTTGGATGAGCAGCAAAATGTCTTTAAGAAAACTCTACAAGTCCAGACACCTTTAAATTTTGTTGATTGTAAGGCAGCTGATATTTATGTTAATTATGGTTGATAGCCATGAATAGGTGCTAATTACCTAAATACCCTAATGCACTACAGTAAAGCAGTATTTATAATAACTGTTCAAGTCTGTAAAATGATTGGTTGTTGTTGTTTACTATATTCACAGACTTAGAACAAAGTTCTCTCTGGTTTGTTCCACAGGTTCAGGGTGAGGTTTCTTTCTGTATTTGGTTCATTTCCTCTAAAGGGTTAAAAGCTCACAGCAAACAATCAGCTGGTCCTCTGAGCTCCACTGTGTGACTGATGTGTCATTGGTTTGGTCAGTGTTTGCTAGTTATCTTCACAGGAAGATGAACTCTGTCAGGAGGAAACTCTGGATCACTTGTTCCCTGAAGGACCCTGCAGAACATCCTACCTGCTCTTGGAAGACAGATCCAAGGAGTCAGAGGATCCAAAGATGCGCCTGTGTCTGTCAGACAAAAAGACAAAGAAACAATAAAATCACTGAAGAAGACAAAGAGACACTTTAGAACATATGTACATGATTAATAATCAAAAGAAGCGATTATAATGGCAATTTCAGCAAGCCTTACCCAGGTGTAACTGTTCCCTTCTCCCCATGCTTGGAGTCTTTCTTCACTCTGACCGCTCGCGTGTTGACTGACCTTTGTTTGCAAAGAAATAAAACCTTATCGGCCGGCCTCTATTTCATTCTTCACCAGAACAGAAGAGTTTCCACAACAAGCAGTCGAAGTGATAAAGAGCTCATCATGTGTTTGTGTTTTAAACTAACCACAAAACTAAACCACCACAGTACACAGAGGTTTGATAGTTTGCTAGTTACAGCTGGTCAGTGAGTCAGTGACAGAGCACCTAGAACACCAGGAGATCAGGAAATGATGATTACATTACCTCCAAGAAGAAAAGGGAGGAGGACAGGGTAGGGCTATAGGAACTGTCTCCCGGACCTGAGGTGAAGACAAACATTGAACTGTGAGACGGTGTCAGGGTGGAGCAGCAGCCTCCATCAGGTTCTAGGACTTAGAAACTAAACATTCTTAACACTACAGTCAGAAAACACTTGATCACAGTGACACCTGTGGCCGTTCAGTGAACTGCATCCTGTTGTTGGCGCACATGCTCAGTCTCCATGTGTGCTGTGAGTGTGTCTGTGTTTTACAGCAGCTCTTTGTGTGTTTAGTGTGTTGGACCTGTTGTTGTTTGTGTGTGGTTCATGTGTTGTTGTTAGATCCTCCCTGCAGCACCTTCTACAACTTTGTACCATGAACCACATCAGCTGCTGAAGTCATGTTAGTTCAACATCACATCCACTCAGACTGAACTCTGCTGCAGATGATATTAGCAGGTAGACAAGCTAACATTAGCCTGCTAGCTGTAACTTATCACAGCAGAGGTCACTGAGGTCACTGCTAACAGCTCTACATGGACAGTTACTGTGTGATGATTCTGTCATTTGTTCTCCTGTCAACATCAACACAACACACTGAGCTGAACAAAGAGAATAAATACCTTGCGTGACATCAGGAGCTTCCAGGACTGCAGAGGTTCATCTGGGGTTTGGGGTCTTAAGCATTCAGGTCTTGGTGGAGAGGATCTGGCAGTCACAGAGAGACACATCAGACACAGACTCAGTCTGGGTTTTGGTCCTGATCAGAGGACCAGCAGCTAGCTGTGATGTAGCTAACATGTCCACATGTTCAGTCTTCTTCTGTCGTCACATGAACACATGAAAATATAAAAGTGAAAATATTCTCATGTCATACTCCATGGTGGTCTGTTCCTCTGTTAGAATCTTTGGCTTTGTTCTCTGAGCTTTTTAATATTTGTTGATGTTTTCTTCTTCATAGTTTGACTTCCTGTTCAGTTTTCTTTGCAGAGTTTTGTTTGCTTGTGTCACTTCCTGTCTCCACCTGAGTCTGCTCACTCTCTCCCTGTGTATTTAAACTGTGTGCTTCACCTTCATCAGGTTGTGTTGCTGCTCTTTGTTTGGTCCCTGGTCTCAGTTCCAGTCTACTCTTACTGCTTCAGGATCTCTGCTTGTTGTTCATAAAGCTCATCTTTTGTTGGAGAGGTGTGCAGTGTGTGTCTGTGCTGCAAACACTCACCTCTCAGGATCTGATCCTTCAAAATCAACACCTTGACCTTTGGACCCGTCACTCTTCATCAATAAATCACAGGTTTTAGAGGATCCAGGGCTGGTTGGTGCAGCTCTGTCAGACATGGAGACACTCTGTGTTAGTGTGTTAATAAAACTATCAGAACACGTCTCCACATGTTATGAAAGCATCAACATAATAACATCACTGCAGCAAATCTCTCAGCTGACAGCAGCTGAAGAAGAAAACATGGATCCAACATGTTCATCACTGTCTCAGCCAGACTGAGCCCTGAAGTCTGGAAGACTGTTCGTTAACTATTGTTCTGTCTTTGAAGTCTTCACAGACTTAGAACAAAGTTCTCTCTGGTTTGTTCCACAGGTTCAGGGTGAGGTTTCTTTCTGTATTTGGTTCATTTCCTCTAAAGGGTTAAAAGCTCACAGCAAACAATCAGCTGGTCCTCTGAGCTCCACTGTGTGACTGATGTGTCATTGGTTTGGTCAGTGTTTGCTAGTTATCTTCACAGGAAGATGAACTCTGTCAGGAGGAAACTCTGGATCACTTGTTCCCTGAAGGACCCTGCAGAACATCCTACCTCCTCTTGGAAGACTGATCCAAGGAGTCAGAGGATCCAAAGATGCGCCTGTGTCTGTCAGACAAAAAGACAAAGAAACAATAAAATCACTGAAGAAGACAAAGAGACACTTTAGAACATATGTACATGATTAATAATCAAAAGGAGCGATTATAATGGCAATTTCAGCAAGCCTTACCCAGGTGTAACTGTTCCCTTCTCCCCATGCTTGGAGTCTTTCTTCACTCTGACCGCTCGCGTGTTGACTGACCTTTGTTTGCAAAGAAATAAAACCTTATCGGCCGGCCTCTATTTCATTCTTCACCAGAACAGAAGAGTTTCCACAACAAGCAGTCGAAGTGATAAAGAGCTCATCATGTGTTTGTGTTTTAAACTAACCACAAAACTAAACCACCACAGTACACAGAGGTTTGATAGTTTGCTAGTTACAGCTGGTCAGTGAGTCAGTGAAAGAGCACCTAGAACACCAGGAGATCAGGAAATGATGATTACATTACCTCCAAGAAGAAAAGGGAGGAGGACAGGGTAGGGCTATAGGAACTGTCTCCCGGACCTGAGGTGAAGACAAACATTGAACTGTGAGACGGTGTCAGGGTGGAGCAGCAGCCTCCATCAGGTTCTAGGACTTACAAACTAAACATTCTTAACACTACAGTCAGAAAACACTTGATCACAGTGACACCTGTGGCCGTTCAGTGAACTGCATCCTGTTGTTGGTGCACATGCTCAGTCTCCATGTGTGCTGTGAGTGTGTCTGTGTTTTACAGCAGCTCTTTGTGTGTTTAGTGTGTTGGACCTGTTGTTGTTTGTGTGTGGTTCATGTGTTGTTGTTAGATCCTCCCTGCAGCACCTTCTACAACTTTGTACCATGAACCACATCAGCTGCTGAAGTCATGTTAGTTCAACATCACATCCACTCAGACTGAACTCTGCTGCAGATGATATTAGCAGGTAGACAAGCTAACATTAGCCTGCTAGCTGTAACTTATCACAGCAGAGGTCACTGAGGTCACTGCTAACAGCTCTACATGGACAGTTACTGTGTGATGATTCTGTCATTTGTTCTCCTGTCAACATCAACACAACACACTGAGCTGAACAAAGAGAATAAATACCTCATCTGAAAACAGGAGCTCCAGGGACTTCCACTCACGCTCCTCCCGCTCCTGGATACACTCCTCCTCCTTCCGCTCCAAGAACTCCCTGTGTGACAAAGTAGTTGAAGGTCAAACATAGAGGAGTTTAATTCTCCATTATTTTCAATGGGCTAAAAAAAATCAAAAATTGAAAACAGATAAATAGAGAAAAATACAAGCAATGCCTTCAAAAATTTGAAAAATGCTGAAAAACACATGGAAGAGTAATAAAGAAGAAAAAGAATCAAGAGAAACAGAAGAAGTTTGAATGCTCCAGCTTCTAGGTTCACACTTTCTGCTCTTCTGGTCTCAGTCTGACTTTAATAATAAAATCTCCCCTAAGTGACAGAGTTAAAGCTAGCAGCTAGCTGTAACTGCTTCAAGAACACATCATGTCATCATCAGCTGCTACTTGCTGCATGTTAAACACTTTCACACTGACTGAGCTCTGTAGAGTGGAAGAACTGCTGTGACAGACTCAGACTGTGTTTGGAGCTGATTAGAGGACATCACCTCACCTGACAGCTTCATGCTCTGAGACATAGAAACCTGAATAATCCTCCATGTTCTTACAGTGACTTATTTTCTGTTTTTTTTTTCTATTTTAAACTGAGTTTAATTCTCCATTATTTTCAATGGGCTGAAAAAAGCTTAATAACCACAAAACTAAACCACCACAGTACACAGAGGTTTGATAGTTTGCTAGTTACAGCTGGTCAGTGAGTCAGTGACAGAGCACCTAGAACACCAGGAGATCAGGAAATGATGGATTACATTACCCTATAAAAGAAAAGGTACGATGACTGGGTAGGTCTATAGGAACTGTCCCCCGGACCTGAGGTGAAGACAAACATTGAACCGTGAGATGGTGTCAGGGTGGAGCAGCAGCCTCCATCAGGTTCTAGGACTTAGAAACTAAACATTCTTAACACTACAGTCAGAAAACACTTGATCACAGTGACACCTGTGGCCGTTCAGTGAACTGCATCCTGTTGTTGGTGCACATGCTCAGTCTCCATGTGTGCTGTGAGTGTGTCTGTGTTTTACAGCAGCTCTTTGTGTGTTTAGTGTGTTGGACCTGTTGTTGTTTGTGTGTGGTTCATGTGTTGTTGTTAGATCCTCCCTGCAGCACCTTCTACAACTTTGTACCATGAACCACATCAGCTGCTGAAGTCATGTTAGTTCAACATCACATCCACTCAGACTGAACTCTGCTGCAGATGATATTAGCAGGTAGACAAGCTAACATTAGCCTGCTAGCTGTAACTTATCACAGCAGAGGTCACTGAGGTCACTGCTAACAGCTCTACATGGACAGTTACTGTGTGATGATTCTGTCATTTGTTCTCCTGTCAACATCAACACAACACACTGAGCTGAACAAAGAGGATAAATACCTCATCTGGCTTCGGGAGATTCTGGGACTTCTGCTTATACTCCTCCCACTTCTGCTCATACTCCTCCCACTTCTGCGTATACTCCTCCCACTTCTGCTTATACTCCTCCCACTTCTGCTTATACTCCTCCCACTTCTGCTTATACTCCTCCCAGTTCTGCTTATACTCCTCCTGCTCCCGGACCTCCAAGAGCTTCCTGTGTGACAAAGTAGTTGAAGGTCAAAGATAGAGGAGTTTAATTCTCCATTATTTTCAATGGGCTAAAAAAAATGAAAACAGATAAATCAAAAAAGAATCAAGAGAAACAGAAGAAGTTTGAATGCTCCAGCTTCTAGGTTCACACTTTCTGCTCTTCTGGTCTCAGTCTGACTTTAATAATAAAATCTCCCCTAAGTGACAGAGTTAAAGCTAGCAGCTAGCTGTAACTGCTTCAAGAACACATCATGTCATCATCAGCTGCTACTTGCTGCATGTTAAACACTTTCACACTGACTGAGCTCTGTAGAGTGGAAGAACTGCTGTGACAGACTCAGACTGTGTTTGGAGCTGATTAGAGGACATCACCTCACCTGACAGCTTCATGCTCTGAGACATAGAAACCTGAATAATCCTCCATGTTCTTACAGTGACTTATTTTCTGTTTTTTTTTCTATTTAAAACTGAGTTTAATTCTCCATTATTTTCAATGGGCTGAAAAAAGCTTAATAACCACAAAACTAAACCACCACAGTACACAGAGGTTTGATAGTTTGCTAGTTACAGCTGGTCAGTGAGTCAGTGACAGAGCACCTAGAACACCAGGAGACCAGGAAATGATGATTACATTACCTCGGAGATGGAAGAGGAGGGGCAGGACCTTCAGGAAGTTCACCTGAGACCTGAGGTGAAGACAAACATTGAACTGTGAGACGGTGTCAGGGTGGAGCAGCAGCCTCCATCAGGTTCTAGGACTTAGAAACTAAACATTCTTAACACTACAGTCAGAAGCTGTTGTTGTTTGTGTGTGGTTCATGTGTTGTTGTTAGATCCTCCCTGCAGCACCTTCTACAACTTTGTACCATGAACCACATCAGCTGCTGAAGTCATGTTAGTTCAACATCACATCCACTCAGACTGAACTCTGCTGCAGATGATATTAGCAGGTAGACAAGCTAACATTAGCCTGCTAGCTGTAACTTATCACAGCAGAGGTCACTGAGGTCACTGCTAACAGCTCTACATGGACAGTTACTGTGTGATGATTCTGTCATTTGTTCTCCTGTCAACATCAACACAACACACTGAGCTGAACAAAGAGGATAAATACCTCTGACAGGAGCTTCTGGAACTTCCACGCATGCCCCTTCCACTTATACTCCTCCCACTTCCACCTATACTCCTCCCACTTCCGCTTATACTCCTCCCACTTCTGCTCACACTCCTCCCACTCCCGCTCCAAGAGCTCCCTGTGTGACAAAGTAGTTGAAGGTCAAAGATAGAGGAGTTTAATTCTCCATTATTTTCAATGGGCTAAAAAAAATCAAAAATTGAAAACAGATAAATAGAGAAAAATACAAGCAATGTCTTCAAAAATTTGAAAAATGCTGAAAAACACATGGAAGAGTAATAAAGAAGAAAAAGAATCAAGAGAAACAGAAGAAGTTTGAATGCTCCAGCTTCTAGGTTCACACTTTCTGCTCTTCTGGTCTCAGTCTGACTTTAATAATAAAATCTCCCCTAAGTGACAGAGTTAAAGCTAGCAGCTAGCTGTAACTGCTTCAAGAACACATCATGTCATCATCAGCTGCTACTTGCTGCATGTTAAACACTTTCACACTGACTGAGCTCTGTAGAGTGGAAGAACTGCTGTGACAGACTCAGACTGTGTTTGGAGCTGATTAGAGGACATCACCTCACCTGTCAGCTTCATCCTCTGTGACATGTTGTCCACAGGATGTTGAATCCTCCATGTTCTTCCACTGACTTACTCCCTGTGTACCTGCAGGAATAAACACATCAGTTGTTAGCTTTGTGTGTCCTCTTGGTAACACCATGACTCTGCTTGTTGTTCATAGAAAATATTTTGTGTCTTTAGTTCATATCAAACAGAGAAACAGTTCTCTCCAGTCTTCAGCACATCCAGCTGATTTTATTTCCATGATCCGCTCCATCCACTAACATGGAGGAGGTGGGGTTGATGACCTATACTGCAGCCGGCCAGCAGGGGGCGCTCCAGGTGTTCTGTGTTTGTGAGTTAGTGTTTCAGACAGCAGCGGTTCATTCATGAATAAAACTACGGCCTCATTACAATCCTTAGAAATTAAAGTGGCATCATGTTTCTGTCATAGTGCAAAATGTTGGTGAAGCTGACGACTGTCTGAGTCCACCTGTACATATCTTTATATATATCTGACCATGTGACCATTACTGATCGCTTTTATTTACACGCAGCTTTCCAAGTTCACTTCATGTGGTCTGTCTTCTTTAAACAGCATCAGGTCAAAGACAGCTTCAAGATCCAAGACAAAGCTTCATGAGCTGCAGGTCTTCCTGTGAACTATGCTGAATAATCAGAGGAACACAACACGTTCTGTCTGAATTAAATACATTCATATTTCATATTTGTCTCATAATAGCACATTTACCTCACAGGTTATATAGTGTGCAGTGTGTGTCCCCCTGTCGGCCATTTTATCTCAGCTCAGCACCAGTGTTAATTTTGGCAGCAATTTCTGATTTAGTTTTTATTTTAGTCTTGTGACTAAAATGTCATTTGATTTTAGTCACGTTTTAGTCATCAACATTTTTAAAGTTTTAGTCTAGTTTTAGTCGACTAAATATCAAAGAATTTTAGTCGACTAAATCTGCCGTGGATTTAGTCGACTAAAATTCTATGATATATATTTTTTCATGAAATAATTAAGGTTTGATTGTGCAATAAAACAGGCACAGCTTTAACTTGTGTTATTTGAAACAAACACCTCTTTATTTAATTGCTATTACCTTTTCACAAAAGCAGCAGTGAACAGTGAGCTGCTCTCCCTGAACACACTGTTCAGTCATGACCTTCCTCATGAATCCTCCATAACTACAGCAAAACACTTCAGTGACAACTCAGAAACAGGTCGCATGCTGTAAAACCATCAGCAGCGGTGTCTTCATTTATAGATTTTGTCACGTGTATCTTTGAGCGGAAGTTAAGATGACTCGTCTGCAAATGTCGCTTCAGGTTTGTTGTGTTTTTACCGCTGATAGTCGCTCCACACGGTTTGCAAACCGTCTAGTTTGTCTTGACATCAAACGTGTCCGTGTGTCTGTTCTCCTGTGTTGCGTTACCATGCATGAGTACGCCTTCTTCCAGCATCGCGGCGCAACGTCCTTACACAGAGAGATCACTTCTGATTGGCTCTCTGCCGCCGTCTCCTGATTCGTCCCTCCCTTCCACAAACAAAATTTGCTCTGATTGGATCTCGTCTCCATCATTAATTTCGTCTCGTTTTTATTCGTTGACGAAAGTGTCAATCCATTTCGTCTTCGTTTTTGGCACCGTGCGTTAGTTTTTATTTAGTTATCGTCTCGTTTTTATCAGCAAAAAAAGGTCGTTAACGAAAACTATGACGAAAATGATTCGTCAACAAAATTAACACTGCTCAGCACTAACTAACCAGCAGCCTGACACAAGCTTTAACAAAATAAATCACTAAATAAAAACTAACACCCAGATAAACACTGTGGACTTTCAGGCTTTCAGCTAATAAGTAGAGATTAATCAGTGAGTGGCTGAAACAGCCTTTGTTCACACAGGACTCAACAACTTTCACTTTCATGACCAGCTGAACAAAACATGCATCATTAAAGCGTCACAGCTCTGAGAGAAGAACTGACAGATTAAACAAGCTGAGACAGATTGAATCAATCTAAGTTAAAACTCACTGTGGAGAAAATCCATGTAAGAAGAAAACTTACTGTTTGTTTCTGTGTAACTGCGTCACAGCAGCTGCAGCTCTGCCTCGTCCTCAACTTTCAGGAGGAAGTGCGATGTTTGTAAAAGGGTGCAGCTTCCTGAGGTCAGATCAGGGGCCGGACTGCAGGTCTGAGAGAGGGAGAGAGAGAGAGAGAGAGAGAGAGAGAGAGGCACAAAACTACGAGGAAGACAGTGAACACAGATTATGAGATGATATTACCAGTATGAGCCAGACTGAGGAGAGTAGAGGTCAGAGGTCAGAGGTCAGAGGTCAGAGGTCAGAGGGAAACCTCTCAGTGGATCATGTTTGTGCCCCACAGTGTAGGCCTAGAGCAGCATAGCTGTGCTAAAAGTTAAGATTTTATCAGCCCTGTGACACCTGTTCTACCTGTGGCAACTGTAACTATCAAAGTCAAAGTCAAAGTCAGCTGTTGTCAGGGTTCTTTTGTAGAGGGAAGGGGGAGAAAGTGGGGCCCAGCAGGGAGAGAGTTCAGCTTCCTGACAGCCTGGTGGATGAAGCTGTCCCTCAGTCTGCTGGTCCTGGCCCGGAGGCTTCAGTCTCTTTCCTGATGGCAGCAGACTGAAGAAGCGGTGTGAAGGGTGGGTGGGGTCTCCTGAGATGCGGAGGGTCTTTCGGGTGAGACGGCTGTCGTAGAGGTCTTGGAGGGAGGGGGGAGGGACGCCGGTGATCCTCTCAGCTGCTCTCACTATGCGATGAAGCGTCTTCCTGCAGGTGGCGGTGCAGGCTCCGTACCACACAGTGATGCAGCTGGACAGGATGCTCTCAGCCCCTCTGTAGCCCTACACACTAGGTCTAAGGCTAACTGTACGCCTTACTGAACAGAAAGGTTTTAAGTCTAGTCTTAAAGGTGGAGGCAGTGTCTGCCTCTCAGACCCAGATTGGTAACTGGCTCCATAGTAGCGGTGCCTTTTAAGAATCCTAGGAACTACAAGTAAACCTGCACTCAGAGATCTGAGTGTCCTATTAGGAACATATGGTACAATCAGGTCCTGCAGATACAATGGAGCAAGTCCATGAAGAGCCTTGTAGGTTAGAAGAAGGATCTTGAAGTGTATTCTTGAGTCCACTGGGAGCCAGTGAAGAGACGCTAGAACAGCAGAGATATGATCCCTTGTTTATATGTTTGTTGTTGATGGGCTTGTTGCTGCAGGTAATAACTGGATCTTCTGTCTCTGATGATGCACAGATTATAATCAGATTATAATCCCAGCAGCTGTTAACACTCTTTAAACACACGTCCAGTCTCAGCCTCTCCTGCAGTGGCAGCAACATGTTGAACTGATTGATCCCTGCTGCTGCTTTGAAGGGAGCAGCCTGTCTCTCTGACACTGACCTACAGACAGAGACTCCTCTCTGAACGTCCTCATCCTCAGTGAGAGGAAGAACTGAGAGCAGAGAACACACAGAGTCCACAGTGAGAGGAAGAACTGAGAGCAGAGAACACACAGAGTCCACAGTGAGCTGCACCGACTTTAATGTTCCACTGTACAGACAGTGATGAACCTGTGTGTTATCATTCACTCTGTCTGTTTCTACATGTGAGAACATGGAGGACAGTCTGACTGCAGAGGCCGTCACTGACGTGCTCATCAAAACTGAGACATAAAAATATGGACTCGTGTTCTAACAAAGTGTGTGTGGATCTTAAAGTTTGACCTCTTCACAGATCACGTGTTGACCCTCTGACCCGTCTCTCCTCATGGACGTGTCGCACACAGACCTACACAGACAGAAAGGAACGTCAGCAAAACACATCTACACAAAACACACACAGTTCCATGTTGAGTTATAACAGCAGTTAAACATCTCACCTCCTCTGGGAGATCTTGGTTCATTAAAGTCAACGTCTAGATCTTTGGACCTGGCTTTGTTCCAGGACATGTCTCTGTCTTCAGAGGACTCAGAGACTGGAGTCAGACCAGGAGGAGGACAGATGATTCAATCTAAAACAGTCACTTGTAGTCCACCACACACAGCAGGTGGGGGGGCTGAGTGAGTCACAGACAAACTGCAAAGGTTCAGAGTGTCAGTGCAGCTCCTCCTGCAAACAACACGTACATAACTGAGAGAAACACACAGCAAAACTGAAAGGGTTAAAGCAAACAGATCTGACCATGTTGTTCAGCTAAGTAACTACACATCAGCTGACACCATCAGCTGATCTCCTCTGTGTTAACGGTGATAAATAAAAACAGAATCCACAGCAGGTTTCATCATTTTATTGTAATTCAGTGTTTAGAAAACATCCAAAAGTAGTAATTTAATGTTTAAACCGTCCACCGGGGGGCGCTCACATACTATAAACATATAAAAAACATACAGTAAACAAGTTCAAATAAACAGCTTTTAACAAACAGAGGCTACAAACCTGTAACGGCTCCAAATCAAAGAGCAGCTCAGACTGTGTCTGAAATCACTCCCTGCTCACTCTTCATGGCCCACATGGAGCCTGCACCATGGTGTAGTGCTGTCTGAATGTGCAGTTGGAATCTCTAGACCCTACAGTATGTATATAGTGCATATGATGAAGGGAGTGTGTGAAATGCTCAGTGACCTCACTACATGGTGTCCTACACTGACTCACACATGATGAAGAGCGAGTGACTTCAGACACAGTGTGTTGGCTTTAGGGCTGGGCGGTACACGGTCCGCACCGTAAACCGTGTTCCTTTGTGTTATGATATGAATTGGGTACACACACAGGTTTCAGAGACCTGAGGACGATGGTGCTGCTGTTTTCCCAAGTATCTCTGCTTCATACATGTTCACCTGAACCGCATAAAAACCTGTGTGTGTGTTCTTATTATTGCGATATAGAATTTTGGTCATAGCGCCCAGCCCTAGTCAGGTCTGCCACTGAATACTGGCTGCACAGCTACATCCCACTATATGACTTCATGTTGATAAAGTAAATTCATCACATTATTGTTCTGAAACATCAGACCACAGCCAGGTTTGGCCTCATCTGTCCACACAATATGTAAATACTGTAACAATGTAAAAAGGAATAGTGAGGGTTTGAAGATGATATGAGCTCTAGTAAAGAAAGTCTCATTTCAGAGTCAATAACACCACAAAGTGCCAACTGAGGACATCAAAACACAGTGTGTGTGTGTCTTCCTGTAAACATGACCATCAGAACGAAGCAGCAGCAGGAAACAACGGAAAAAACAACACCTCCATGTCCTGACTGCGATGTTTCTCTGGGTTCAGAGGATTCAGGGCTTGTTGGAGGCGGTCTGTCAGACAAAGAGGACGAGAGAGAGGAAAACAGAGAGAACAGAGGAAAACAGAGAGGAGAACAGAGGAAACAGAATAAGCCACAAAAAGCTGCATATATTTAAAAACAGTAAAAGTTTCATATTGTGTTTAATAGCTGGAACATACTAATCCCACCTTCTTTGTGGAGAGCGTGTTCCTTTAAAGTCTGTACAGAGATCTTTTGAATCGACTCTGATCCTGAAAGCATCTCTGGTTTCACACAGACGAAACACAACAGTAAGTAAATCAGCACAGACCTCGAACAGTGACGTCAGAGCACAGCAGCATACGTACAGAGACGCCATGATGTCCTCAGACTCACCGTGTCCACACAGAGGGACAGGACGGTCAGTGTGGACTTATTCGGTCCCTGCTGATACACAGGAAGCAGCTGCTGCCTGAAAGGCTGTGAAAGATTATTTATATACATGAATATGACTCAAACCCACACAAGTCGTGAAGCAGGAAAAGACAACAGCATGTTGGTATCACACAACACCAACAGTCACCTACTCACTACGTCACCACAGAGATTTAACCCATTGTGCTGAATGAACAGAGTTACACTAAAAAAAGTTTGTGGAATCCAACATGGCGGCTCCATGTTTAACTCAGGGGAAAGTGAAAGCAGCAAACATCCTCAGAAAGAACGGTCTGTTCAGGTCATGCAGCGATAGTTTACATCACCACATCATTGATTACTTTAAAATAATCGAACTATGAGCGGTCAATGAAGTAACTTCCGGCTGTGAGCTGATCATCAGCCGCAGCTTTAGGTTTGTTTAACAGTTCGAACATTTCCTGTTTCTAAACATAACGTCATTAAATGCTCCATGAACGAACCTGCTGTCGATAAATATTCATATAAATCAGAACTCTCACCGCAGTTTGAAAAAGTGCGTCACTGCTGCAAGAAGCCACTTCCTGCTGCTGACAGAACACCAGCAGAGGTGGGAACTTGGCTCCTTCTGGGGGTGTTGGGTTACTTAAAGAAACACAATGAGACATATTTATAGAAATAGAAAGGAATAGAACAGAGTAAAACAGAAAAATAGAATCAACAGACTGATGTATGTTTGATGGACACACATCTGGATGGAAGAAGAGGACAGAATGAGACAGTTTGAAGTGGTTCTCACCACAGATCCACCACAGAGAGAAACCAGGGACCCTTCAAGAGACTCTGTCAGAGTGAGGACGTGAAGAGAGTTCAACACAACACTCAACAGCTCTGAGGTCATGTGGTCAGTCTGCACATGACCAGCAGCAGGACGGGTTCCAGCTCCAGTTCTACATCTGTGCTGGTTCTCTGGGACCGTGTGGTCACTTCAACTAAAATTCACTTCAAACTGTTTAAAGGTGGAATTATTAATAAATGTATTATTTTTCTATTTAAGATATTTAAATATGAACCACAGTATGTGAGACAAACATCATAACACACAGAATCCAAAGTAAGCTTCAAATGATTTATTCATTCAGTTCATTGATTTTAAGCAAAGAGAAAACAGCAACATGAAAGGGTTAACATAATTTTGACCTTGTTTAGACAGAGATGTTGACAAGTCATTTTTTCAGGTGTCGTCTCCAATGACTGAAACATGGTCTCATTAGACTGAAAGCGTCTTTTATTATACAGTATCCATATTGATCAGAGCATGGTCACTTAGGAGGCTGGTTCAAATGCTCCTCAGATGCAAGAAAGGTACTTGTCATCATATACGTTAGCTAGATATTTGTTAGCTACCTGTGCTAGCTCATCGACTGCCTCCTGTGCTCTTACTAATGAATCAAGACAAATAACAAATGATTGACTCATAATGATGTTTGAATGGTTTGAATCGGCCCATGCATTCTGAAGATATGCTGAGCCAAAAAATAGATAAAATAGAAGAACAAGAGTTTGGTTGCTGGGCAACAATGACCGGAACCAGCTCCTCCTACCCAGGAGCCATGTTTTCCTGTTCAAGCTGCATGCGGTCAGCTACACGATGTGTGGTTGGGTATAAAAAAATCTTAAAGTCTTTTAAGGTCAAGTCAAGTCAGAGTCGCTGACTCCAGGCCCCATCTCTGTGTTTAGGTACATGTAACAGATCCATGTTACAAATAACATATATGCATATCATCAGAGTATTGAGAGTATATTCAGTTTATAGTATAGTAGTGTGATTACATGAACTTCCTGCATCAATTACCCAAAGAAAACAAAGAAAAAGTGACATTTATCGTTTTGTTTTTCAAAGAAAATGATAATATAATCCCTTAGAAGACCCCTTTGACTCAAAACACAGCAGAAAGAGAAAGTATGATGGAAAACTGGATAATATTTAGATAAAGAAAGAAATCACATCTGCATTTTTTTGTTTGTATGCAGTTACATCTGGCTGTGACCACGGTGGTGCGTTCTCACACCTGGCTTGACCTGACCTTTCTCACCTCGGCAACGACCAGAACGTCTTTTCCTAAGAAAAAAAGAATACAAATAATAAGAAATACTTAATACTGCACTACAACTTAACTTAAACATTATGTACTAACAAAGAAGCAAAGAGCACCACAGGGAGGACTTGGGATCGAACCACCAACCTTCCAGTTATTGGACAACCCTGCTTTACCACTGAGACACTGCTGCCCTAATTAGTTAATAATATAAAAAAAACAATATTAAAAAATAATCAGTTCTCGGCTCTGTTTGTGTATTATTTACATTTATAAAGTGCAAATGAGCAGCAGGTTTATCTGAAGACAAGTCTGACTCTAGTAGCTGTCGTTAGCTAACCAGCAGTGACGGCTTTGACAATGAATCCCACCCTAACAGAGAGGGAGGTCATGTTTGACCTGACACTTGTTTAACTACATTCTAGTCGAAGAGGCATTGAGTGGTTGTTGTTAGCTGTTAGCTGTAAAGCTAGTGTTTTAGCTAGCATCACAAGTACTTACAAACATACCAAAAATCACAGCTTGTATTGAGAAGCTAACAACAACAAAAAGTAATCTGAGTACTCAGATGTGTTTCTTTATAACATGTTACCCCAACAGGACAGAAAACACACAGCAACACCTGAACACACCGTGTGTTTGAAACATTTAAACATGCAGCTTTTTAATCATAAAGTCTCACCTGTCAGTGTCGGCTCGACCTTTGGACCCGTCACTCTTCATCAATACATCACAGGTTTTAGAGGATCCAGGGCTGGTTGGTGCAGCTCTGTCAGACATGGAGACACTCTGTGTTAGTGTGTTAATAAAACCATCAGAATACGTCTCCACATGTTATGAAAGCATCAACATCATAACATCACTGCAGCAAATCTCTCAGCTGACAGCAGCTGAAGAAGAAAACATGGATCCAACATGTTCATCACTGTCTCAGCCAGACTGAGCCCTGAAGTCTGGAAGACTTTCTGTCACTTACTCAGACTGAGGCTGGTCCTGATTGGAGGACATCAGCCCGTCCCTGGTGCCATGTGGTCCAATCAGAAAGAGGTCTAGGAGATGGTTTTTGCCCTCTCTGTCCTGGCGCAGTTTTTCCAGTTCCTTTCTCAGTATATTTCTGTCACTGTATCTGGATGAATAAAAACAGTTTGTTATAAAGACACATTTATTAGTCATATTTTATTTCCTTTTGTTAATATCCTGGTTGATCATAAACTGTTTTCTGTCTTTGATTCACAGACTTAGAACAAAGTTCTCTCTGGTTTGTTCCACAGGTTCAGGGTGAGGTTTCTTTCTGTATTTGGTTCATTTCCTCTAAAGGGTTAAAAGCTCACAGCAAACAATCAGCTGGTCCTCTGAGCTCCACTGTGTGACTGATGTGTCATTGATGTGTCATTGGTTTGGTCAGTGTTTGCTAGTTATCTTCACAGGAAGATGAACTCTGTCAGGAGGAAACTCTGGATCACTTGTTCCCTGAAGGACCCTGCAGAACATCCTACCTGCTCTTGGAAGACCAGTCTTCATCCAAACTGTCATCCGACAGATGTAAGGAGTCAGAGGATCCAAAGCTGAGCTCAGGTCTGTCAGACAAAGAAACAATGAGACAAAAACAACAACAAATCTCAAAAATACAGCGAAATTTAACATAAGGAATGTTTACAACACAATATATTGATAATACAATCGTACCTCCTCTTGCTGGACAGATGGTTTTCTTTAAAATTAATGAGGTGATTTCTGGACATCTCACTGCTCAAGGACACATCACTGCAGTCAGAGGATTCAGACAAACTGGCAAACAGGGAGAGGACAGAGACAAAAGTAGACAGTTAAACACTTAAAAATAAGAGGACAGAAACATGTAGTAAAAGTTTAACATGTTTCATGTTTATCACATTTATAATGAAGTTACATAGTGATGACAGAATCTCACCTCTTTGAGTAACCAGGTCTGCAGACAGAGAGAAATGAGTCTGTTATCAACCACACATATAAATGATCATCACAGAGAACAGAGCTGAAGTTACACAGAGAGTTTACAGGGTTTGTTAAAGCTGACACATGCTGACAGAACCACATACCTGAAGAGACGGGATGAAAGACTGAGGACTAGACCGTCTGATTCAAATTCAGTTCATTTATAGAGCACATTTTACAATCAGAACAGCCTCAATGTGCTTTACAGAAACAGGCTGAACCAGAGAAACAGTGTCAGGAAAAACTCTTTTACTTTAACTTCTAACAGGAAGAAACCTTGAACAGGACCCGGCTCATAAGGAGAACCTTCCTGCTGACAGTCGGCCGAGAGGAGGAGAAGAAGAAGAGGAGGGAGACAGGACAGAGAGGATGAAGGAGAGAGAGAGAGGAGAAGAGGGAGAGAGAACTAGAAAGAAGACTGGACACAGTTAATGACATAAAATAATGGATCAATTAATTTTGAAGTTTATTCTTGACCCACTGGGAGCCAGTGAAGAGAAGATTAGATTTTTGTCGTACAACTAAGTTTTTGAAAAGATGATTTGAACCAGTTAATGTAAATGAGTTTAGTGTTACTAACTGGAAATGATTCATGGGAATTTAGAAAAATAGATGTGATTTACACAAAGTGTGACTGTAATAAGTTTTTGATCATTTGACCTGTCTATAGGTCAGGGGGTTTTATTATTGGCGACGTCATTAAAAGAGCTTCAGCTACATCCCATAGTTATCTTCACAGGAAGATGAACTCTGTCAGGAGGAAACTCTGGATCACTTGTTCCCTGAAGGACCCTGCAGAACATCCTACCTGCTCTTGGAAGACCAGTCTTCATCCAAAATGTTTTTCCCCGAGCAAACAAAAGCATCTGTTCCCTGGTGATAAAACAGCTGATCCTAATTTGACGTCACTTTGCTGATTACTAGACTTCATTCTATCAATATAGAAAACGTAAATAAAAAACATAAATAAATGGCTCTAACAACAGTGCAGTCCAAAAATAAAGGCCCATTCTCTTCAGTTATTAATGAGCCGCCACCTCAACACCCGTGGATTTGGATCTCTGCTGTGTTCCCCGACCACGGTTAGGAAGCAGAACAGGAACGGTTAACAACAGGGGGGGGGGCCTTCAGGTGTCTGAATGTGTCGTTGGGCTGGAAGGAAACAGGACTGTGTCCATGTCCTCTCTCCACTTGTTAAGGTAAGATAATCTGCTCATCATAACGGTTCATGTGACATAACCGGACGAGCTCCGCCACCGGACAGGAGGTCATCCAATCAGAAAGAGACTGAGAGTTTGCATCTGAGTTAAGATGACTAATTGGTTAAAAAAACAATCAAGAAAGGCAGAGAGGATGCTGAAACCCAGGTTGTCCGGGCAGTGAGTACAGGGTCTGTAGCGGCAATGTCCCAAAAAGAAATAACAAAGCCACCGAGGCTGTGTGTGACAGGCTTTGTCTGACGCGTGTCCACAGTTGTTGCTGTTTGAAAGAATCCAACAGGCGGCTCGGCTTCATTCATCTGTTTAATTCAATCTATGTTCACTTTCATGCAAGTCCATTTTATTTTTTTATTTTTATTTAGATACTTTAGTAATCCCAGAGGCACGCCACAGGCTAGAAACAGATGTCTTGCCCAAGGACACACAACAATGACTTAGGCTTATGCGGTTGAAACACAAAGTCAAAAACTTTTTGGCGTGACACACAGCCTTCCAAACCATCTAATCAAAGTGCACTTTACCTAAATAAATCCGGCTCCACCCAAGGACATGGCTGCCCACTGGTATTTTAACATAATGCCAATTTGCATCTAACTTAGGAAATATATACTTATTCAAATTTATAAACAAATTAAGGAGAAATACACAAAATAAATTATTATTATAAATTATTCTCATTATAGCATCTACGGGGTCTAACTCATTGATTCTTGCCTCCAAAGCAGTAAATAAACTGCACTTGTTCCATCTATGACTCTGACTGAAGGAGGCAGGTGCATAAGCATTTGTCACACTTTGCAGGAGAAACAGATGGAGAAAGAGATCATGCAGTGACAGACAGTGCTGAGAGTTTTTAAACTAACCACAAAACTAAACCACCACAGTACACAGAGGTTTGATAGTTTGCTAGTTACAGCTGGTCAGTGAGTCAGTGACAGAGCACCAAGAACACCAGGAGATCAGGAAATGATGATTACATTACCTCAAAAAAGATGAAAGATGAGGAGGGGCAGGACCTTCAACAAGATAAGGCATGGGGAGTGGAAAAGGTCCCTGACAGACCTGAGGTGAAGACAAACATTGAACTGTGAGACGGTGTCAGGGTGGAGCAGCAGCCTCCATCAGGTTCTAGGACTTAGAAACTAAACATTCTTAACACTACAGTCAGAAAACACTTGATCACAGTGACACCTGTGGCCGTTCAGTGAACTGCATCCTGTTGTTGGTGCACATGCTCAGTCTCCATGTGTGCTGTGAGTGTGTCTGTGTTTTACAGCAGCTCTTTGTGTGTTTAGTGTGTTGGACCTGTTGTTGTTTGTGTGTGGTTCATGCGTTGTTGTTAGATCCTCCCTGCAGCACCTTCTACAACTTTGTACCATGAACCACATCAGCTGCTGAAGTCATGTTAGTTCAACATCACATCCACTCAGACTGAACTCTGCTGCAGATGATATTAGCAGGTAGACAAGCTAACATTAGCCTGCTAGCTGTAACTTATCACAGCAGAGGTCACTGAGGTCACTGCTAACAGCTCTACATGGACAGTTACTGTGTGATGATTCTGTCATTTGTTCTCCTGTCAACATCAACACAACACACTGAGCTGAACAAAGAGAATAAATACCTCATCTGGCTTCGGGAGCTTCTGGGACTTCTGTGCATGTCCCTCCAACTTCTGCTTATGCTCCTCCCGCTCCCGGACCTCCAAGATCTCCCTGTGTGACAAAGTAGTTGAAGGTCAAAGATAGAGGAGTTTAATTCTCCATTATTTTCAATGGGCTAAAAAAACAATTCAAAAATTGAAAACAGATGAATAGAGAAAAATACAAGCAATGTCTTCAGAAATTTGAAAAATGCTGAAAAACACATGGAAGAGTAATAAAGAAGAAAAAGAATCAAGAGAAACAGAAGAAGTTTGAATGCTCCAGCTTCTAGGTTCACACTTTCTGCTCTTCTGGTCTCAGTCTGACTTTAATAATAAAATCTCCCCTAAGTGACAGAGTTAAAGCTAGCAGCTAGCTGTAACTGCTTCAAGAACACATCATGTCATCATCAGCTGCTACTTGCTGCATGTTAAACACTTTCACACTGACTGAGCTCTGTAGAGTGGAAGAACTGCTGTGACAGACTCAGACTGTGTTTGGAGCTGATTAGAGGACATCACCTCACCTGGATGTTGGATTGCCCATGTTCTTCCACTGCCTTACTCCCTGTGTACCTGCAGGAATAAACACATCAGTTGTTAGCTTTGTGTGTCCTCTTGGTAACACCATGACTCTGCTTGTTGTTCATAGAAAATATTTTGTGTCTTTAGTTCATATCAAACAGAGAAACAGTTCTCTCCAGTCTTCAGCACATCCAGCTGATTTTATTTCCATGATCCACTCCATCCACTAACATGGAGGAGGTGGGGTTGATGACCTATACTGCAGCCGGCCAGCAGGGGGCGCTCCAGGTGTCCTGTGTTTGTGAGTGAGTGTTTCAGACAGCAGCGGTTCATTCATGAATAAAACTACGGCCTCATTACAATCCTTAGAAATTAAAGTGGCATCATGTTTCTGTCATAGTGCAAAATGTTGGTGAAGCTGACGACTGTCTGAGTCCACCTGTACATATCTTTATATATATCTGACCATGTGACCATTACTGATCGCTTTTATTTACACGCAGCTTTCCAAGTTCACTTCATGTGGTCTGTCTTCTTTAAACAGCATCAGGTCAAAGACAGCTTCAAGATCCAAGACAAAGCTTCATGAGCTGCAGGTCTTCCTGTGAACTATGCTGAATAATCAGAGGAACACAACACGTTCTGTCTGAATTAAATACATTCATATAATGACACATTGATTTCACAGTTTATCTGCGTTCCTTATACTGTACAGTGTTTGTTTACTTCAGAAGAAGTGGCTGTCGGCCATTTTGTCTCACTTTATTAGTACAGGTATGTAGATTTGTTTTGCAGCGTTAGAACCAGAGGCCTCAAACAATCCCAGCAGATTTCATTTAATTCAGATTTAGTTACTAAACAACCAGAGAGATGGACTTTCAGGCTTTCAGCTAATAAGTAGAGATTAATCAGTGAGTGGCTGAAACAGCCTTTGTTCACACAGGACTCAACAACTTTCACTTTCATGACCAGCTGAACAAAACATGCATCATTAAAGCGTCACAGCTCTGAGAGAAGAACTGACAGATTAAACAAGCTGAGACAGATTGAATCAATCTAAGTTAAAACTCACTGTGGAGAAAATCCATGTAAGAAGAAAACTTACTGTTTGTTTCTGTGTAACTGCGTCACAGCAGCTGCAGCTCTGCCTCGTCCTCACCTTTCAGGAAGTACAGGTGAGGTTTATAAAAGGTGGAGCTTCCTGAAGTGAAGTTACATAAAGAGACAGAGTGGTGACACTAGAGGGCGCTAACCTGTCATCACATTCAACAATGCTGAGCTTAAAAACAACCTGTTTGTTTTGTTTTAGTTTGTTGTTGATGGGCTTGTTGCAGCAGGTAATAACTGGATCATCTGTCTATGATGATGCAGAGATTATAATCAGATTATAATCCCAGCAGCTGTTAACCTGCATCATGACTGAGGAGCATTAAGACTCTGACCCCCATCAGTCCGGCTGCTCTGTCCTCTCTGTCCCTGCAGCTTTCTGTCCAGTTTGCCGACAGTTTTCTGTAACTGAATACTTTTTAAACGTATTCTTCCCAACACTGAGTACAGGTAATTGTTTTTGCAGAATTAGAACCAGAGGCCTCGATCAATCCCAGCAGATTTCATATTAACACACAAACACAAACACACAGCTGGAATACACTAAAACACAGCTCAGTGACTCAGACAGCAGCTGCACTAACTAACCAAGCTTTAACAAAATAAATCACTAAATAAAAACTAACACCCAGATAAACACTGTGGACTTTCAGGCTTTCAGCTAATAAGGACTCAACAACTTTCACTTTCATGACCAGCTGAACAAAACATGCATCATTAAAGCGTCACAGCTCTGAGACGAAGAACTGACAGATTAAACAAGCTGAGACAGATTGAATCAATCTAAGTTAAAACTCACTGTGGAGAAAATCCATGTAAGAAGAAAACTTACTGTTTGTTGTTTGTTTATTTCTGAGTCACAGCAGCTGCAGCTCTGCCTCGTCCTCACCTGTCAGGAAGTACAGGTGAGGTTTATAAAAGGGTGGAGCTTCCTGAAGTGGAGAGAGTTACATAAAGAGACAGAGTGGCGCCACTAGAGGGCGCTAACCTGTCATCATTCAATGCTGAGCTTAAAAACAACCTGTTTGTTTTGTTTTAGTTTGTTGTTGTGCTTGTTGCTGCAGGTAATAACTGGATCATCAGAGCAGCAGAGAACACACAGAGTCCACAGTGAGAGGAAGAACTGAGAGCAGAGAACACACAGAGTCCTCAGTGAGAGGAAGAACTGAGAGCAGAGAACACACAGAGTCCACAGTGAGCTGCACCGACTTTAATGTTCCACTGATTTGAAGCTCAGCTCAGAGAACAGAAGCAAAAAGAACTTGACCATGAGGTGAGGACCATGTGAAGGGCTGCCCTTCAGACACATGAAGCTGACCTTATAAAGGTACTGATCCATTTTACAGATGCTGTAAATCCATCATGATGAGCTCAGACAGTGAGCAGAGTGTTCACACAGACTCACTGATGTAAGAGAACCAGTCTCAGTGCAGGAGCACAGTCCCTCAGAAAGCCCTTCTTACACACTGTGCAGACAGAGAGCGATCAACCTGTGTGTTATCATTCACTCTGGGTTTGATGCTAAGCTAACGCTAGCTTTAACCCCTCCACCTGGGCTTCCTGTCTCAGCTCTGGAGGGTGCTGCTTGGGGTGGAGGAGCTTCAGAAGGACCATGGGTGACAGCAGCAGGTGGAGGAGTCTCTGCCCCCCCTCCTTTGAGATCAAACCTCTGCAGTGCTGGGACCGTTTGCTCATGTCTGCCCTGAAGGAGGAAGAGGAAAGGGTTAACACTGTAATCAATAAGACGACAACAAGGAGCGCACTAACAGAGCTGTGGATGCAGAGACATGATGATGAAGAACAGAACAGAGCGTTGGACCCATCACTGCTGAAGAGGACGGTCCAGACCAGGAGGAAGACAGAGGACAGAACGTTCAACACCTGCTCATGACGTCACACGCTGATGATGAAGAGACGCTTCCTGCTTACCTCTGCACGTGTGTCCGTCTGAAGCAGAAAGGCAGATCTTTGGACACGTCGCTCCTCACGGACTCACCGCTGCATTCCAGGTCTGACACCTGGAGACACGAGAGCCACGATGAGGAGACGTTCAATGACACCGTGCTGCTGTGCGTCACAGCTGTGTGTCAGAGAGGAAGGAGAAGAGTTACACAAACACCTCCTCTGACACCAGGGGGGCCGGGTCTGGATCCTGGTCCTCTGACCGCTCCGTCTGTGTGGAGCCATCACTGAGAGCAGAGGACTCGGAGCCGGATCGTGAACGCACCCTGGAAGACAAGAAGGAGGACAGGACATTAGACAGCAACAACACAAAGGACCAAGAACTCCACACAGACACACAAACCGGACCTCTCTGTGTCTGATCCATTCACATCAGGACACAGACCCTCTGACCCGTCAGTCCTCCTGGATCCAGAACCAGAGTCAGAGAGCTGGAGGCTTGTTGTTGGATCTCTGTCAGACGTGGAGACACACGGTGTCATGTTGTGTCAATAAGAACATTAGAACATGTCTGCAGCTAACTGTTAGCTTAGCTTAGCTTAGCTTAGCCACACATGTTGAAGCTCATTAGCCGCTCAGTGAAGCTGTAAAACTGCTGTGACTCAGACCAGATGTGTGTTACTGTGAACACCTGTGTGTGTGTGTGTGTGTGTGTCGTGTTTTTAAACGTCACTGCGTCACGTGACCTCTGCGTGACGGTAGGACCAAAATATTTACCTTCCAGGCGCCATCTTGGAACCAGAAGACAAGCTTAGCAAACGGGCTCAGTCCCTGCAAGAAGCAGCTTATATCATCACTAAAGACGTATCGATCATAAATCAGGATCAATTATCAGGAAGGAGACGCAAACATCAGACAGGTGATCGATCAGTTGGATCAGCGCTGCAGGTTCAGACAGAGAACAGACTGAGACACATTTAACTGGACCTGAGTTCTACACATGAGCTTTAAACAGACTGACTGTCGATCATATTGATGAGAGAATGAAGACTTACTGAGTTAACCCTTCACTGCTGCTGCTGCTCTGAGGCTCCACGAACAGAAAGTGCAGCTGACGCTCATGTGACCGTGTCAGGTGTGGAGCTTCTTAAAGAGACAGTACACATGCAGCCACACTGTCAGCGCCCCCTGCTGGTTACTGATGTGTTCATGTCTTTACTTTAAGAGTTAAACTATATCATGAGTCTAGCAGCTCGTTATGATTCTTCACAGACATTGTCTGGTTTTCCAGCCTGCAGCTGAAACTGAAGGGTTAAAAGAAACACACAGTTTAACTCTGAGTGTTTGACTATGAAACAATAAATCAACAGACTCCAAAGTAAAATGATTTTAATGCTCAGTAAAATGTAAACAGAAAGTTGAACACATCATAAAGTGCATACTGAATATATAGAAGGACAGAGAATCAATAACTACCCCCCACTGGGAGCAGCTAACATGACAGCTGTGTGTGACATCACAGACGGTTCGTCCACAGTCACCGTCTGTGGTAATGTGCAGAAAGTGATGACATCAGAACTCTGCGATAACGGCGTCTCCTCAGCTTCCTGCAGAAAGAAAACAAGGACACACAACACATGAGCAAACAGAGAAGACGTCAACATCTGAGAAAGAACTCTGTGCTGCCACAGAGAGCTCTGACAGGAACAGTCCACGTCCCTCAGAGCAGCTTCCCTTTAACCCTCCACTCACCTCCACCTGAAAGACCTGGATATGTCTCTAAAATCAACTCCTAGACCTTTTGAACCGTCACTCCTGATGGAGGCTTCGCTGGAATCAGAGGACTGAGAGCAGGGTGGAGACAGTCTGGTAGAGAAGGGAGGACAGACATCTTTATTTAGCTTGATTATAAATATGATGTCAACACCTTTTGTGACCTTTGACACTGGAGGAGCCAGACATTGTGGTCTAGTGAGTCGTTTGTCGGGTTGTTAGGTCTGGTTGTCATGGTGATGGGAATATTTGGTGGCGACAGCTGGACGTTATAAAAGGGGCGCTCGCTCACCTGCACGGGGGGTTAGGAGGAGGGAAGGAAGCTGGGTGGCCACAGTGTTTGTTGACCTCACACCGTACATGTTTACAGGTTTCATTCTGTCAGTTTATGTTTTCATCTCAGAAATGTTATATCACATGTTTATATATATAAAAAATCATCATGATGTAGACGGACTCAGCGTCTTTTCTACCAGTCACAGAGCGTCACACAGACAGGCAGGGCCCGTCCTTCTTCTCTTCTGGCGACTTTAGGAGGATTTAGGAAGTCACAACAACCATTTACTAAAATGTGAGTATGTGTGGAACCCTACAGGATGAACAGCCTCAGATCAGAGCAGCTGAGTGCTGTTCAGCATCTGCTCACTCACAGGTCTTCAGGAGGCTCCACACAGTCAGGATGAGTGATGAGTTTCAGAGGAGGGAAACTGAAGGACGGATGTTTTCCTCCTGCTGGTTCTGCTGTGTTCTGAAACACAAACAGTCACTGATTCCTGACCCAGCACAGGAGAAGCTGCGCTCGGTCTGATCCTACAGGCCTGATCAGTTACACTGCTGATGTCATGTACACCTGCATCAGCATCAGCTGTTATTAAAAGCTCACCTGTGAGCTCCAGACTGTGGGTCCTGGTGTCCGGTTGGAGCGGTTTCAGAGGGGTCCATGCCTGCAGGTTAGATTTCTGCCAGGAAGTGTTACTGTAAAAGTAAAAGTGCACATTATCACTGCACATAATGCTTTCAGCTGCTGGGACGGGACTGTCATGAACACCGTGTGAAGCTCAAGCCTGCACATTAACCATCAGGGTCCTCTGAGCCGTTAGCAGGTCTGAGCCACCGTCCAGATCCACAGAAGCTTCTCTGGGACTGGTGCTGTGGCTCCACCTGCTGGAGCCTCCAGTGTCCGCTCAAACACAGCTGTGGGTTCAGAGTTAACGGACGAATTCAGAGCTGTTTCCTCCGTTCATGTGTATGGTGATCATGTGACTGTAGCAAAACCACAGGATGATGGATCCTCCACAGGAAGTCCTGGATCCAGCTCACCACTAACTCACTTTAAATGTAACTTAGACCAAACTTCATGTTAGTTTGTTTGGAAAAAACCTTTCAGATGTTGAACCTACAAAAAATAATAAATAAAGATGCAGGTGTGCAGATGTTTCTTTAGGAAATGATGAGCTTGGATCAGTTACAGTTCATCCTGCAGCTTCGTGAGGACAGAACATTCATGTCTTTGGACTGTGGGAGGAAACAGAGCGAATGTGCCGACTCCACAGAGACTCCACACAAACATCAGAACAACAGCTACACTCTCATCCTTTATATCAGACTGTAGAGGACTCTCCTCTGAGACCTGGTTTTAAAAAGTGCGTCACAATCTTCCTGCTGAGAAAACAAAACCTTGAAGTAACGAACATGGACACAGTGGAGGGTGGAGGCTCTGGACTCTGTGGTGGGTGGAGTTCTAACAGCAGATCAGAGACTGTGGTGTGTCTACATTTAACACTACAGAGTGCAGACATGATTAGATCCTCCACCAGGGGGCGCAGGTACAAACACAGTAAGTACTGTAACATTAATCAGCTTTTACTTTGACCCAAAGGACAGCTACATTTACCACTGAGCAGGCACAACATAAACCCTCATTCCACTAAATCAGAGACACAGAAGAAAACACTGACAAAAACTCTCCATCAGAATATTTATATTTTAACACAAAGCATCAACATTTATGGAGAAAGTCTTAGACTTTGTTGTTGACAAATGAAAAAACACACAGAATCCAAAGTGTGCCTGAATCATGTATTAATGTGGTTTCAGTAAAAATAAAAAGTTAAACAGTCTGAAGGTCTTTGGATACCAAAGCATAAATGATTCCTCATTAAGGTAAATAACATTTGTCAAGAGTATCAATAATGAGTCCTCATTAGGAGGAGCTAACATGCCACCACACACAACAATGTAAAACCAGTTTTTTGTTTTACAACATTCAGCTCACACTGAACTACATCTGTCTGTGATGATGCTCGTAGTGTGAACATGTGCTGCTGTGTGGCTCCACAGTCACCTCCAGATACTGATTACTGGACAGAAGCAGTATGAGCAGTAACAGCAATACTGTTATATTGAACATAAACTTATCAATCTATTAACTCATGATGAGCCTGTACAGTAAGGCAAGTGTTAATACAAAGTGATCTTTACAGTTTAAAGAGATTTATCCTTTGTGCAGTAAAATTCTCTAAAATGGTCTTTTTTTTTTGCTCCTCACACACAAACAGTATAAAATATGACATAAATGTTTGATCATATGTAAACAAAGCAGCTGATTACATGAACTCCCAGCAGGCAGTGAACTGCAGTATAACGATCAGATAAAAGAATGAAAGACACAAAAGTCTTCGTCTCCAGGCTTCTTTCTTTTTTCAGTCCTTTTTCTTTCTCTGACCGGCTTTTGACAACAAACGACGACTGGAACGACTTTTCCTAAGAAAAAATAATAAGACACACTCAGCACTGTAACACATAAATATTCTCTTATGAATTAAACTTAACTTAAACATAACAATCGTGGCATTATGTACTAACAAAGCTGTTAAAGCATCATCTCCCTGATATTCTGACTCCATGGGTTCATCACCAGATGAAACACTTATTGATTTATTTCCTGCAACAACTGTTTGTGTGTTATTTGTATTTATAATATTCAGCCAAAGAAGCACTTAGCTGAGTGGTTGTTGTTAGCTGTTAGCTGTAAAGCTAGTGTTTTAGCTAGCATCACAAATACTACAAATGTACCTCAATCACAGCTTGTATTGAAAAACCTACATGGTAATGTAGTTACATATTACAATAAAAAGTAATCTGAGTAGTGTGTTTCTTTATAACATGTTACCCCAACAAGACAGAAAACACACAGCAACACCTGAACACACCGTTGTCATGACCTGGTGTTTATTTATGGTTTTGTTTTCCTTGTTTTGGGTTTTTAGTTTAATCTGTGTTTAGTTGTTGTTATTTTCCTGTAGTTCTGGTGTTTTGTTTCCTTGGGTTTGTGTTTTGTGTTTCTAGTTGTCTAGTCTTGTTTTGTGTTTCTAGTTGTCTAGTCTTGTTTTGTGTTTCTAGTTGTCTAGTCTCGTTTTGTGTTTCTAGTTGTCTAGTTGTCTAGTTGTCTAGTCTTGTTTTGTGTTTCTAGTTGTCTAGTCTTGTTTTGTGTTTCTAGTTGTCTAGTCTTGTTTTGTGTTTCTAGTTGTCTAGTTGTCTAGTCTTGTTTTGTGTTTCCTGTTTTACTTTGGTAGTCCTGTCCTCCCTGTGTATTGTCTTGAGTTTTGCTTCCTGTGTTTTCTCTCCTTGTTGATTACCAGCCCTGCCCTCATGTGTGTCACCTGTGCCTCGTTGTCTTCCCTGGTCCCCTTGTATATAGTCTGTGTCTTCCCCTTTGTCCTTGCTAGTTCGTCTCGTCTGTGTGGGCTTTGTGTCATTCTATGTCTCGTCCATGCCATGCCATGCTATGCTATGCTCCAGGTAGTTTCTTTGTTCATGTTATGTTTTTGAACCCTCGCTAAGTTTCCTAGTTTGCTTTTCTAGTTTTGCCACGTGTAGTGTGATTTTCAGTTAGTTATTTTGTACTTTACCTTTTGACCACGACAAGTGTGATTTTTAGTTTTGTATTGTTTTGCCCTCCTGGCCTTTAAATAAAAGACTGTTTTTTGGATTTTAACCGCTCTGCGTCCTGCAACTGTGTCCTCATCCACCACAAACCCTGACAGTACGAACTAGCCGACCTTGGACACAGCAGATGCAGGAGCGGTCACATTGGCTGCCTTTAGCCACAGCCTAGAGTTCGCCCCTTAGGAAGTGACCAACAATGGACCCAGCGGACTATTTGTTTGATTTTGTTTCTGCCTTGAAGGGGGTGGAGGAGCGTAGGCAGTTCTTCCTGGCAAACTGGGAATTTGTCTCCGATTATGCCCTCCTTCCCAAATTTGGGCCATTGTTGGAAGGGACTCGGCTGGCCTTAAAGTTTCCCTCTGGGTGAGGGATCAGGAAGGCGCAGGCGGCGTCGGCGTCGGCACCCAGCTGCTGTTCTGGACACAGCTGGAAGACTGGTGGACTCTACCGTGGAGCCAGCTGGGCTCCAGACGACGTCGCTCCTTCCGGGGCCGCCCAGTGGCGGGCTCCAGATGACGCCATCCTCTCCGGTGCCGCCCAGGGGCGGGCTCCAGATGTCGTCATCCCTTCCGGTGCCGCCAGAGGGCGGGCTCCAGATGACGCCATCCTCTCCGGTGCCGCCCAGGGGCGGGCTCCAGATGACGCCATCCTCTCCGGTGCCGCCCAGGGGCGGGCTCCAGATGTCGTCATCCCTTCCGGTGCCACCCAAGGGCGGGCTCCAGATGACGCCATCCTCTCCGGTGCCGCCCAGTGGCGGGCTCCAGATGACGTCATCCCTTCCGGTGCCGCCAGAGGGCGGGCTCCATATGACGTCATCCCTTCCGGTGCCGCCAGGGGGCGGGCACCAGATGTCGTCATCCCTCCCGGTGCCGCCCAGGGGTGGGCACCAGATGTCGTCATCGCTTCCGGGGCCGCCCAGGGGCGGGCTCCAGACGGCGTCGCTCCTCCCGCCTCGGCCAGAGGGCGGGCTCCAGACGGCGTTGCTCCCCCCGCCTCGGCCAGAGGGCGGGCTCCAGACAGCGTCGCTCCCCCCGCCTCGGCCAGAGGGCGGGCTCCAGACGGCGTCGCTCCTCCCGTCTCGGCCAGAGGGCGGGCTCCAGACGACGTCGCCTGCCACAGAGACCTCCAGTGCCCCCCGCAGAGGACTTCCTGCCAAGACAGGGGTGGCAGAGACGCTGGAGGTCACCTGTCTGGATGCTGGGGGTGCATCCAGCCTTGACCCTGGAGGGTCATCAGATCTGGGTCCACGCCCTGACCCAGAAGGACTCTCAGCCCCAGCGACTGGTCTAGTCACTGGGGAACCCCCAACTCTGGCTTCCAGCCTTGACCCTGGAGGGTCATCAGATCTGGGTCCACGCCCTGACCCAGAAGGACTCTCAGCCCCAGCGACTGGTCCAGTCACTGGGGAACCCCCAACTCTGGCTTCCAACCCTGATCCTGAGGGGTCCCCAGCCTTTGGTTCTTGTCGGGACCCTGGAGGGTCCCCTGCTCTGGTTTCCTGTCGGGACCCTGGAGGGTCCCCTGCTCTGGTTTCCTGTCGGGACCCTGGAGGGCCCCCTGCTCTGGTTTCCTGTCGGGACCCTGGAGGGCCCCCTGCTCTGGTTTCCTGTCGGGACCCTGGAGGGTCCCCTGCTTCGTCTTCGTCTCTGGCTTCTTGTCGGGACCCTGGAGGGTCCCCTGCTTCGTCTTCGTCTCTGGCTTCCTGTCGGGACCCTGGAGGGTCCCCTGCTTCGTCTTCTTCTCTGGCTTCCTGTCGGGACCCTGGAGGGTCCCCTGCTTCGTCTTCGTCTCTGGCTTCCTGTCGGGACCCTGGAGGGTCCCCTGCTTCGTCTTCGTCTCTGGCTTCCTGTCTGGACCCTGGAGGGTCCCCTGCTTCGTCTTCGGCTCTGGCTCTGGCTTCCTGTCTGGACCCTGGAGGGTCTTCTGCTTCGTCTTCGGCTCTGGCTTCCTGTCTGGACCCTGGAGGGTCTTCTGCTTCGTCTTCGGCTCTGGCTTCCTGTCTGGACCCTGGAGGGTCCGCGGCCTCGTCTTCGCTGGTGTTCTGCCCGGACCCTGGAGGGTCCGCGGCCTCGTCTTCGCTGGTGTTCTGCCCGGACCCTGGAGGGTCCGCGGCCGCGTCTTCGCTGGTGTTCTGCCCGGACCCCGGAGGGTCCGCTGCCTCATCCTCGCTGGTGTTCTGCCCGGACCCTGGAGGGTCCGCAGCCTCGTCATCGCTGGTGGTCTTCCGCCCGGACCCCGGAGGGTCCGCGTCTCCATCGCTGGTGGTCTTCCGCCCGGAACCCGGAGGGTCCGCGTCTCCATCGCTGGTGGTCTTCCGCCCGGACCCCGGAGGGCCCGCGTCTCCATCGCTGGTGGTCTTCCGCCCGGACCCCGGAGGGCCCGCGTCTCCATCGCTGGTGGTCTTCCGCCCGGACCCCGGAGGGTCCTCAGCCATGTCCATGCTGTGCTTCCGCCCGGACCCCGGAGGGTCCTCAGCCATGTCCATGCTGTGCTTCCACCCGGACCCCGGAGGGTCCTCAGCCATGTCCATGCTGTGCTTCCGCCCGGACCCCGGAGGGTCCTCACCCCTGTCCATGCTGGGCTTTCGCCCGGACCCTGGAGGGTCCCTGTCCCCTCCATTTCTGACTCTGCCCCCCAAGCACCCCAGACTCTCGTTTTACGGGACCTTTGTCTCCGTTGCCCCTGTTGGCCCATGGCCGGGGCCTTCATGAACTCTGGGACTTTGAGTTATTTTGATTCATTTCTGAGACCTTGAACTCTAGCTCCCTGTGTTTTTATTTGGACCCTTGTTTTGTGTTTTTAGGAACGTCTGGGAGCCGTTCCTTGAAGGGGGGGTTCTGTCATGACCTGGTGTTTATTTATGGTTTTGTTTTCCTTGTTTTGGGTTTTTAGTTTAATCTGTGTTTAGTTGTTGTTATTTTCCTGTAGTTCTGGTGTTTTGTTTCCTTGGGTTTGTGTTTTGTGTTTCTAGTTGTCTAGTCTTGTTTTGTGTTTCTAGTTGTCTAGTCTCGTTTTGTGTTTCTAGTTGTCTAGTCTCGTTTTGTGTTTCTAGTTGTCTAGTCTCGTTTTGTGTTTCTAGTTGTCTAGTTGTCTAGTTGTCTCTAGTTGTCTAGTCTTGTTTTGTGTTTCTAGTTGTCTAGTCTTGTTTTGTGTTTCTAGTTGTCTAGTTGTCTAGTCTTGTTTTGTGTTTCCTGTTTTACTTTGGTAGTCCTGTCCTCCCTGTGTATTGTCTTGAGTTTTGCTTCCTGTGTTTTCCCTCCTGGTTGATTACCAGCCCTGCCCTCATGTGTGTCACCTGTGCCTCGTTGTCTTCCCTGGTCCCCTTGTATATAGTCTGTGTCTTCCCCTTTGTCCTTGCTAGTTCGTCTCGTCTGTGTGGGCTTTGTGTCATTCTATGTCTCGTCCATGCCATGCCATGCTATGCTATGCTCCAGGTAGTTTCTTTGTTCATGTTATGTTTTTGAACCCTCGCTAAGTTTCCTAGTTTGCTTTTCTAGTTTTGCCACGTGTAGTGTGATTTTCAGTTAGTTATTTTGTACTTTACCTTTTGACCACGACAAGTGTGATTTTTAGTTTTGTATTGTTTTGCCCTCCTGGCCTTTAAATAAAAGACTGTTTTTTGGATTTTAACCGCTCTGCGTCCTGCAACTGTGTCCTCATCCACCACAAACCCTGACAACCGTGTGTTTGAAACATTTAAACATGCAGCTTTTTAATCATAAAGTCTCACCTGTCAGTGTCGGCTCGACCTTTGGACCCGTCACTCTTCATCAATACATCACAGGTTTTAGAGGATCCAGGGCTGGTTGGTGCAGCTCTGTCAGACATGGAGACACTCTGTGTTAGTGTGTTAATAAAACCATCAGAACACGTCTCCACATGTTATGAAAGCATCAACATAATAACATCACTGCAGCAAATCTCTCAGCTGACAGCAGCTGAAGAAGAAAACATGGATCCAACATGTTCATCACTGTCTCAGCCAGACTGAGCCCTGAAGTCTGGAAGACTTTCTGTCACTTACTCAGACTGAGGCTGGTCCTGATTGGAGGACATCAGCCCGTCCCTGGTGCCATGTGGTCCACTCAGAAGGAGCTTAAAGAGATGGTCTATCCCCTCTGTTTCCTCACACAGGCTCAAGTCAGGGTCAAAGTCAGTGCAGCTGCAGGAATAAAAACAGTTTGTTATAAAGACACATCTATTAATCATATTTTATTTCCTTTTGTTAATATCCTGGTTGATCATAAACTGTTTTCTGTCTTTGATTCACAGACTTAGAACAAAGTTCTCTCTGGTTTGTTCCACAGGTTCAGGGTGAGGTTTCTTTCTGTATTTGGTTCATTTCCTCTAAAGGGTTAAAAGCTCACAGCAAACAATCAGCTGGTCCTCTGAGCTCCACTGTGTGACTGATGTGTCATTGATGTGTCATTGGTTTGGTCAGTGTTTGCTAGTTATCTTCACAGGAAGATGAACTCTGTCAGGAGGAAACTCTGGATCACTTGTTCCCTGAAGGACCCTGCAGAACATCCTACCTGCTCTTGGAAGACTGATCCAAGGAGTCAGAGGATCCAAAGCTGAGCACAGGTCTGTCAGACAAGGAGACAATAAGACAGTGGTAAAAATATATAAAAACAAAAACACAAAATAATGTAAACATAGTGAGTGTTTACAACATGTATAAATACAGTTATATTGATAATTCAATCTTACATCCGCTTCCTGGAGAGGTCACTGGGCAGACCTTTGGACCTGTCACTCTTCAAGGACACATCACTGCAGTCAGAGGACTGAGGGCTTGGTGGATGGTAGAGACTGTTAAACAAGCAAAGAACAAGTAAAAGACAGAAACATGTAGTAAAATATTAACATGTTTCATGTTTATCACATTTATAATGAAGTTACATAGTGATGACAGAATCTCACCTCTTTGAGTAACCAGGTCTGCAGACAGAGAGAAATGAGTCTGTTATCAACCACACATATAAATGATCATCACAGAGAACAGAGCTGAAGTTACACAGAGAGTTTACAGGGTTTGTTAAAGCTGACACATGCTGACAGAACCACATACCTGAAGGGACGGGGTGAAAGACTGAGGACTAGACCGTCTGATTCAAATTCAGTTCATTTATAGAGCACATTTTACAATCAGAACAGCCTCAATGTGCTTTACAGAAACAGGCTGAACCCCATTAAGAGAAACAGTGTCAGGAAAAACTCTTTTACTTTAACTTCTAACAGGAAGAAACCTTGAACAGGACCCGGCTCATAAGGAGAACCTTCCTGCTGACAGTCGGCCGAGAGGAGGAGAAGAAGAAGAGGAGGGAGACAGGACAGAGAGGATGAAGGAGAGAGAGAGAGAGAGAGAGAGAGAGAGAACTAGAACAGTTAATGACATAAAATAATGGATCAATTAATTTTGAAGTTTATTCTTGACCCACTGGGAGCCAGTGAAGAGAAGATTAGATTTTTGTCGTACAACTAAGTTTTTGAAAAGATGATTTGAACCAGTTAATGTAAATGAGTTTAGTGTTACTAACTGGAAATGATTCATGGGAATTTAGAAAAATAGATGTGATTTACACAAAGTGTGACTGTAATAAGTTTTTGATCATTTGACCTGTCTATAGGTCAGGGGGTTTTATTATTGGTGACTTCATTAAAAGAGCTTCAGCTACATCCCATAGTTATCTTCACAGGAAGATGAACTCTGTCAGGAGGAAACTCTGGATCACTTGTTCCCTGAAGGACCCTGCAGAACATCCTACCTGCTCTTCCACGGTTAGGAAGCAGAACAGGAACAGTTAACAACAGGGGGGGTGCCTTCAGGGGTCTGAGTGTGTCCTTGGGCTGGAAGGAAACAGGACTGTGTCCATGTCCTCTCTCCACTTGTTAAGGTAAGATAATCTGCTCATCATAACGGTTCATGTGACATAACCGGACGAGCTCCGCCACCGGACAGGAGGTCATCCAATCAGAAAGAGACTGAGAGTTTACATCTGAGTTAAGATGACTAATTGGTTAAAAAAAAAAGTCAAGAAAGGCAGAGAGGATGCTGAAACCCAGGTTGTCTGGGCAGTGAGTACAGGGTCTGTAGCGGCAATGTCCCAAAAAGAAATAACAAAGCCACCTAGGCTGTGTGTGACAGGCTTTGTCTGACGCGTGTCCACAGTTGTTGCTGTTTGAAAGAATCCAACAGGCGGCTCGGCTTCATTCATCTGTTTAATTCAATCTATGTTCACTTTCATGCAAGTCCATTTAAGTCTTTATAACGAAAATTCTGCGGTTGAAACACACGGTCAAAAACTTTTTGGCGTGACGACTACACAGCCTTCCAAACCATCTAATCAAAGTGCACCTGTGCGCTTTACCTAAATAAATCCGGCTCCACCCAAGGACATGGCTGCCCACTGGTATTTTAACATAATGCCAATTTGCATCTAACTTAGGAAATATATACTTATTCAAATTTATAAACCAAATTAAGGAGAAATACACAAAATAAATTATTATTATAAATTATTCTCATTATGGCATCTACAGGGTCTAACTCATTGATTCTTGCCTCCAAAGCAGTAAATAAACTGCACTTGTTCCACCTATGACTCTGACTGAAGGAGGCAGGTGAATAAGCATTTGTAACACTTTGCAGGAGAAACAGATGGAGAAAGAGATCATGCAGTGACAGACAGTGCTGAGAGTTTTTAAACTAACCACAAAACTAAACCACCACAGTACACAGAGGTTTGATAGTTTGCTAGTTACAGCTGGTCAGTGAGTCAGTGACAGAGCACCTAGAACACCAGGAGATCAGGAAATGATGATTACATTACCTCAGAGATGGAAGATGAAGAGGGGCAGGACCTTCAACAAGACAAGGCATGGGGAGTGGAAAAGATCCCTGACAGACAAACCCCACAGATGGAATAAGAAGAGGAACGAATTGAAAAGGTTCCCACCAGACCTGAGGTGAAGACAAACATTGAACTGTGAGACGGTGTCAAGGTGGAGCAGCAGCCTCCATCAGGTTCTAGGACTTAGAAACTAAACATTCTTAACACTACAGTCAGAAAACACTTGATCACAGTGACACCTGTGGCCGTTCAGTGAACTGCATCCTGTTGTTGGTGCACATGCTCAGTCTCCATGTGTGCTGTGAGTGTGTCTGTGTTTTACAGCAGCTCTTTGTGTGTTTAGTGTGTTGGACCTGTTGTTGTTTGTGTGTGGTTCATGTGTTGTTGTTAGATCCTCCCTGCAGCACCTTCTACAACTTTGTACCATGAACCACATCAGCTGCTGAAGTCATGTTAGTTCAACATCACATCCACTCAGACTGAACTCTGCTGCAGATGATATTAGCAGGTAGACAAGCTAACATTAGCCTGCTAGCTGTAACTTATCACAGCAGAGGTCACTGAGGTCACTGCTAACAGCTCTACATGGACAGTTACTGTGTGAGGATTCTGTCATTTGTTCTCCTGTCAACATCAACACAACACACTGAGCTGAACAAAGAGAATACATACCTTGTGTGACTTCAGTCGCCTCATGGACTGCAGAGCTTCATCTGGGGTTTGGGGTCTTGAGGATTCAGGTCTTGGTGGAGAGGATCTGGCAGTCACAGAGAGACACATCAGACACAGACTCAGTCTGGGTTTTGGTCCTGATCAGAGGACCAGCAGCTAGCTGTGATGTAGCTAACATGTCCACATGTTCAGTCTTCTTCTGTCGTCACATGAACACATGAAAATATAAAAGTGAAAATATTCTCATGTCATACTCCATGGTGGTCTGTTCCTCTGTTAGAATCTTTGGCTTTGTTCTCTGAGCTTTTTAATATTTGTTGATGTTTTCTTCTTCATAGTTTGACTTCCTGTTCAGTTTTCTTTGCAGAGTTTTGTTTGCTTGTGTCACTTCCTGTCTCCACCTGAGTCTGCTCACTCTCTCCCTGTGTATTTAAACTGTGTGCTTCACCTTCATCAGGTTGTGTTGCTGCTCTTTGTTTGGTCCCTGGTCTCAGTTCCAGTCTACTCTTACTGCTTCAGGATCTCTGCTTGTTGTTCATAAAGCTCATCTTTTGTTGGAGAGGTGTGCAGTGTGTGTCTGTGCTGCAAACTGTAACACAGTATCACCACAACATGGTCTTTGTAACACAACAACAACACTGTCACTGTTATCTGTCTGAGGATCCAGCTGCTCCAGCTTCTAGGTTCAAACTTTGTGCTCCTCTGGCCTCAGTCTGACTTTAATAATAAAATCTCACCTCTCAGGATCTGATCCTTTAAAGTCAACAACTTGACCTTTTGAACTGTCACTCTTCATGGATCCATCACTGCAGTCAGAGGATTCAGACCTTTGGTGGAGAGCAGAGTTAGACAGTGTTACTTTGAGAGTAATCTGTTACTGCTTCAGCACCACCTACTGAGACAAGTAGGTTATATACATGAACACAAAGGAACTTACTGTCCTGTTGTGTTCAAAACACTTTAAGTTTGTGCATGTATTGTCCAGTGCTGACTTTAATAACAAGATCTCACCTCTCAGGATCTGATCCTTTAAAGTCAACAACTTGACCTTTTGAACTGTCACTCCTCATGGATTCATCACTGCAGTCAGAGGATTCAGAGGATGAAGCTCTGTCAGACATGGAGAAACACAGAGTTATTTAGTTTAGTTTAACATTTAATGACATCACCCCCTCCAGCTCAATAAAATCTCACCTGTCAGTATCTGGTCCTTTAAACTCATGATCCTGCTCATCACTTGTCATGGGTTCATGAACAAGGCAGTGAGCTCCTACCGCAGGGAAGATCAGAGGTCTGTGGACGGGCAGGTGCTCAAAGTGAAAAAGGGGCACATGGAGCATGAATTTGAAACACCACACAGAGACACCCTGTACAATGTAACTGGTTGGATCGAACCAACCCATATTCATAGAGGGGATAAAGGAGGGGTGGAGGCACAGCCTATATCCACAAAGCCATAATTCAAGCTGTACATTTAGGACGTATGAAGGTAATGTGTTAAGTTGAAAGCTGTAAAAATATTTGGAGGGGGACACCTCTGGGGGAGGGGGGTGTGGGGGTCCTCCCCCAGAAAGTTTTTAATGAAGTAGAAGCCATTTCCTGCATTCTGGTGGATTTCAACAGCTATTTTACCAACAGAAGTAAAAGGTTAACTAAACAACTATGACTGAGAGAGTCAATAATAACTCCTTATTTAATTTAAGCAATGATGAAAAATACCAAACAAACAAAAATGAAACAGTTCTGTCAGCCTCATGGTGGAACTACACTAACAGATTATTAGAACAAAATATGTTTACATCTGTTACTTTTTAACCTCTGTGCCACAATGATCTTAACCACAAAACCATCACAAGACCATCAGCTGGACGGTCAGATTTTAAAGAACAGATCAGATTAAACAGATTAGAAACAGATTACTCAAAGCCTCCAAAAAAGCTGCAAAAAGCTGCAAACAGGTAACTTAGTTCACCATGAATCCAAGTTACGCACAAAGTACTGGATACCACAGGTGAGCTCAGTAGAGGCATAATTTCCAGATGTACTGTCTGCAGAAGGCTCAACAGCAGGACAGGAGAATGGCAGATCTGCCTCCGTTCACCAATGTAGGAGTCAACGTCTTTGGGCCTTTCGAGGTCAAAAGAGGGCGAAGCCATGTCAAAAGGTACCAAGTACTCTTTACTTGTCTCACCATAAGAGCTGTCCACATTGAGATTGCTCATAGTCTGAATGTTTGGGGTTGGGTGGGGTGGGTGTTAAAATGTAAAAGATGGTTATATTGTACTTTCCTGTTGTATTGTACAATGATATCTTAAAATAATAAAAAATACTTGAGAAAAAAAAAGAGATTGCTCATAGTCTGGACACCGACTCTTGCATACATGCAGAAGAGGTCAGACTAAGATTATGCGCTCAGACGAGACTAAAAGAACTTTTTTTTTTTTTTTTTTTTACCACTCGCTCCCCAGGTGGTAAAAAAAAAAAAAAAGTTATTTTCGGCACGGAGGTACCATACTCCCCGAGAAGTGTGTGTGCAGAACTCCTCATACGGCCTCCTACACAGCGCACGTCACACACAAAAGGTCCACAATGCAGTTGTGTTGTAAACTGTGAGCACAGTCGTGGTGACCTGGCCTAACGAGCTGATAATGTTCAGGGAAGAGGGCGCACAGCTGACAACAGATAGAAGATCAGTAGCTGACTGTAGCAGACCTCTGGTCTGTGTGAGTTTAACTCTGTGAACGTGTGGATGACTGTCTGCAATAATACATCCCGTCTCCCGGGGTTTAATGTGCGCAAGCCGCTGTAACGCCGTGATCAATACTGGGATTAGTTTTTAGCGCCACCTTGTGGACGGACTCTCTCCTCTGTGCGCCGTGTTTCTCCTTCCAGCAGCTGTTTGCAGCTGCTCATCTAAACTGTCCATCGTCGCTGTGCTTCCTCCTTCTGTCTGTGTGTTCTGCACCTGAAGAAGCTCTTGGCTTCTCCACATTCATCACGCCCACAATAAATTCCGATCACAGCATGGTTGACGCACAGCACTGAGAGAAAAAGTTCTGCCTATACTTTTTGGAAAAAAATAACATTAATTAAGCTTAATGAGGCAGGCAGAGCTGTTACCATATTTGGTAACCATATGGCATTTGTCTGCATTTGGCAGCCATATTTGTAGTCTTTATCAGACTTTAAGCATTATATCTGTCTTATTGATCATCCTTCAGCTGTATAGTATTCGGCTACTTCTTTATCAAATCATTACACATGATATCTGCCATATTCATCGCTTTGGAGCTGTTTGCTACATGTCCACTAAGCATATACTGTGTTGTAGAGCAACATCTTGTGATTCTGACTGTGTCCATACTTTTTGCCTGAAGGCTTCGGTTTGGACAAAAACAGAAGTTGCTTAGAGGGTGTTTTTACATTGGAAACGCATTAGGAGGGGGACAGAGAGAGCTGCAGTTAGGGGCAGTTGATAACCATTCAGGTTGCCATGGATACAGGCAGACAGGGGCTGTTACCGTGGTGACAGGCTTTGATCTTTGACAATAAAGGCAAAGATTAAAGGTAGGTGTTCATACTCAGGCCGTTGTAGGAGCGAGAGCGCAGCGCAGAGCTTTAGTTGTTGTTCGACGAGCAATAAAGCTGTTTGGTGAACACTTTCAACGATAGACACAGCAGGATATTTTGCCTGAATTGCAAAGCAAATCATCTCAAGCGTGACTAAACTTGGAGAAGAGAAGGATCAGAGAGGAAGAAGGAGACACACAGCTGCAGAGGAGGCTAACATCTCAGCAACAGATTTCTTCACACAGTCAGATTCGTGGTGAGTACCAACAGTAGTGAGTGATAAGTGCAACTTCATGTTTATTCAAAGAGAGAGAGGGAGAGAGAGTCGTGCGCATTTACGCACATGCTGTGTGTGTGTCTGCGCGTATTGGGGCGAACTCCCCTCTGCGTGATAGAGAGACCAGAGAAGTGTAAACCCAGGGACTGTAGAGACGGTGGAGCTCCTGGTGACGTTAAACCAAAGCGTTTTGCCAGCTGTTCAGGGAGAGTGCCGGTCTTTTCCTCATTCATGGTGAAGTGACTGGACCAGAGCAAACCTATTTTCTACCTTGCTGCCATTTCCACATCTTTTACAGGATCAACATGAAATTGCACACATTTGTAGAGAAAGCACTTGTGATGCTCACAGTTTTTAAATTTTTTGTCTGAGTGTTTTGGTTTGGACACACCAAGCAGTTGTTCAGAGGGTGGAACCCCTATTAAAATACATGGGATCTGCCCTGAGAGGAGTAACAGGAGGCTGACACACCTCTCTCTCCAACATTAATTAAGCTTAATTAGGCAGGCAGAGCTGTTACCATGGTGAGAAGCTGACACACAGAGGCATACAAAGCAGCCATATTTGTAGTCTTTATCAGACTTTATCAGTGTAGTTTTTTGGCGCAGCGTATCTTCAGCATACATTGACCGATTTCAGCCATTCAACTATCTCTGTTCCCTTCCTAATGCATTTCCAATGTTTCCCATCCAGGCTCGTGTCCTCACAGGGTATACCCCGCCTCTCACCCAAAGCTAGCTAGGCTAGGCTCCAGCTCCCCGTGACCCTCCACTGCAGGACAAGCGGGTTAACAGAAGATGGATGGATGGATGTCCAAACTGATGCCTTCAGGCAGAAAACAAGAAGAGAAGCGCGAGAAGAAAGAGCGCCAAGAACAAGAGAAGCGCGAGAAGAAAGAGCGCAAAGAAAGAGAGAACCGTGAGAAGAAAGAGCGCAAAGAAAGAGAGAAGCGCGAGAAGAAAGAGCGCCAAGAACAAGAGAAGCGCGAGAAGAAAGAGCGCCAAGAACAAGAGAAGCGCGAGAAGAAAGAGCGCCAAGAACAAGAGAAGCGTGAGAAAAAAGAGCGCAAAGAAAGAGAGAAGCGCGAGAAGAAAGGACAACCGTTGAAGCAGTTTGTTGTGGAATCGGATGGCTTAATCACTGGACTGGAAAAGGCCAACGGGACCGTCCTCACAAATGAAAATCTCAGAAAGGCTGCTGAAGAACATACCCTGTGTTCTTCCAAGTGTGAGGAGCTGGCCAACAAGGTCTGCAGTATGAGGAGTGAGCTACAGAAGGCCAAAAAGACCGTCCTGGAAAAAGACAGTAAGATCAGCCAACTGTCAGAGGACAGGTCCTCCTTACAGGATCAGCTGAAATGTGAGCAGGAAGCAAGAGAAAGCGTTGAGAAACACCTTGATGAGCTCAAGAAACGTAACAGCGATCTTAATTCAGAGCTGGTTAGTAAGGAGCATGTCATCACTGACCTGTTTGCTGAAAACAAGCATGTCTGCAACGAGCTGGTCAAGAGCAAGGCCAAGTTCAGACAGTTGGAGGAGGGAGAGCTGGAATTTGAGCAAAAACAGAAAAGTTTACAGCACTCTCTGACTCTGCAGCAAAAGGAGATTCTAGAGTTAAGGGTAAAGTGTGACCAGCTCAGAAAAGAAAATGAAGACCTCAGACAGGCTGCTGAAGAACATGCCCAATGTTCTTCCAAGTGTGAGGAGCTGGCCAACGAGGTCTGCAGTCTGAGGAGTGACCTACAGAAGGCCAACAAGACCGTGCAGGAAAAGGACAGTAAGATCAGCCAACTGTCAGAGGACAGGTCCTCCTTACAAGAGCAGCTGAAATGTGAGCAGGGAGCAAAAGAACGTGAGGAGCTCAAGCAACATGACAGCGACCTGATTGCTGAGAGCAAGGATCCCTGCAACCAACTGTCCAAGAGCAGGGACAAGGACAGACCGTTGGACCCCGAACAGCGGGTAGGCATCTTTGTGCCACAATGGATAAAATTACAGGAACCTCCAAAAAGAGAACGTGTTGCAGAGACACCAGAAAGCAGATTGGACAGGCTGTTTTGCATACACGAGCAGGGCAACCTAGAGCCGGACAACCTAAGGGACCAGGAATATGCTGACTATCAGCACAGCTGGGACTACAACAGGAGTGTAGACCACCAGGACCCATACAGCCTGGGCAACCCGAAGATTGGGGATAATTGTGGAAAGGAGACAGGCGAAAGAAAGACAGGAAGAAAGAAGAAAAAGAAGACAGACAGAAGATATTGAAGTAGACCTAAGTCTGTGAAATTAACCTGTTTTTTCTGACAACGATTAAATGTGCTTTATAAATAAAATTAAAAAACTTGACCTTGTTTACTTGACCTTATTTTATCTAACAGTGTCCACGTTCTTTCTCCAGTCCAGTTTGTGGTCCAAGTACATTCCCAAGTAGTAGATACACTGATTAATGGATGGATAACATTTACATGTCAGTGTAAGAGTCTCAAATCTTTGGGGTATTTGATGGTAAACTGAATAGAGTTGGATTTATTGAACATAAACAGACAAATGTATTGCTTGAAACAAATAATTTGCTTGGCTTTGATCATTTGATTTGATTGATTATGTTAATCAGGGGTAAAAAATGGTTAGTTTTACTGTTAATTAATCATTAATGTTGCTTTACATGCAGGTTCTCAACTGTAACCCCTAATTTTAATTTATAAGGAGCTTCTCATCGTATGGAGGTATGAGTAGCGCTTCAGATGGCCATCAAGAAGCTGTTGATTGTCATGGAGGAGTGTGTGGCGAACAGGACGACGTGTGCGAGTACGGCGGCTGCATGTTCGGTTTGGACACAGGAAGCAGTTGTTCAGAGGGTGGAAATGCATGAAAACTGCCCTGAGAGGGAGATCCATCATCATTAGACATATCTGCTATATTGATCAATCATTTACAGTCATAGTCTCACTAAGCCTCCGCTATTACTCCAAGACAATTCACCTGCTAGTCAAACCTTGTAATTCAGCAGAGGTTGTACAAGGTGTAATGCAATGTAGTACAATAAACTACAAAAGGTCACGATGCATCTGTAGCGTTTTAATACCTCACTCATTCATAGTTTGGAAGTTTCTCCTCTCTGTCCTCTCTGTTGGAGGAACTCTTAAGCCTCTTAGAAGTTCTCCTCTCTACTCCTAACAGTTTCTCACCTTAAAGGCTGTTCCATACTCCACGAGAACAGAGAACTCGCTCCACGGGTGGTAAGAGTAAAAAAAAGTTCTTTTCGGCACGGAGGTACCATACTCCGCAAGACGTGTGTGTGCAGAACTCCTCATACGGCCTCCTACGCAGCACACGTCACACACCAAAGGTTGACAATGCAGTTGTGTTGTAAACTGTGAGCACAGTCGTGGTGACCTGGCCTAACGAGCTGATAATGTTCAGGGAAGAGGGCGCACAGCTGACAACAGATAGAAGATCAGTAGCTGACTGTAGCAGACCTCTGGTCTGTGTGAGTTTAACTCTGTGAACATGTGGATGACTGTCTGCAATAATACATCCCGTCTCCTGGGGTTTAATGTGCGTCCAGCCTCTGTAACGCCGTGATCAATACTGGGATTAGTTTTTAGCGCCACCTTGTGGACGGACTCTCTCCTCTGTGCGCCGTGTTTCTCCTTCCAGCAGCTGTTTGCAGCTGCTCATCTAAACTGTCCATCGTCGCTGTGCTTCCTCCTTCTGTCTGTGTGTTCTGCACCTGAAGAAGCTCTTGGCTTCTCCACATTCATCACGCCCACAATAAATTCCGATCACAGCATGGTTGACGCACAGCACTGAGAGAAAAAGTTCTGCCTGGGCCATGTGTCCGAGAGCGCTGCACAACGGGCGGTCCGAGAGAAAAATGATGTCATTTTGTGGGCGTAACGTCTGCAGGGGGGAGGGAGTTCTCTGTTCTCGCGGAGTATAGATCCAGCTTTAAAATCATGATCCAGGTCTTTTGACCTGTCACTCTTCATGCACTGCAGTCAGAGGATTCAGACCTTTGGTGGAGAGCAGAGTTAGACAGTGTTACTTTGAGAGTAATCTGTTACTGCTTCGGCATCTCCTACTGAGACAAGTAGGTTATATACATGAACACAAAGGAACTTACTGTCCTGTTGTGTTCAAAACACTTTAAGTTTGTGCATGTATTGTCCAGTGCAGGTCTAAACCAATGAACCAACCTGTGTGTCAGGTTAAACAGGGACAGTTCATGTACATGCTTTGTGTCTTCAGTGAGTTGTTGATTTAAATGAGCATCCTGCAGTTAGCCATGATGCTAGTGTTAGTAGCTGGCATTAGATCACACATTACAATAAAAAAGTAATCAGAGTACTCTGCTGCGTTACTTTACATCGACGCTGATGGAGAGTCTGACAGAAAGAAGGATGATAGAGACTAAACTGGAAGACTGTGCCTGAGTATTTGGCCCAGTCACAAATACACTGTGTGTGTGAAGTATTCATACATGTTGTGGTAACGTCTGCACATAAGGAAAAGAACCACGTCACTTATGAATGAGAACGTCAAGGTCATCTCAGTAAAACAAGCAAGTGTTACATTGGAGGGTAAAAGAAAACAAACAGGAAGTGAGATGTAGACAAAGAAGAAGAACACGTGTAGTCACTTTTTAAATCTTACGTCCACCTTATCCATTAATATCTGATTCATTAAAGTCTGTTTGTAAATCTTCTTACCTGTCATCATCCATGGATGTAAACACAGAGTCAGTGATTGTGCTGTGTTCTGAAGGTGCTCTGTGAGACATGGAGAAACACAGTGTTATTTAGTTTAGTTTAAATGTTACAATATGTCTCTGTGTACATTTCACGGAGCAACAACAAGCATCAACGTGCAGAATGATGTCACTACAGTAAATGTTTCAGGTGAGAGCAGCTGAAGAAGAAAACATGGATCAACAGGTGCTTTGATTGTTAAAGCTAGCAGCTAGCTGTAACTGCTTCAAGAACACATCATGTCATCATCAGCTGCTACTTGCTGCATGTTAAACACTTTCACACTGACTGAGCTCTGTAGAGTGGAAGAACTGCTGTGACAGACTCAGACTGTGTTTGGAGCTGATTAGAGGACATCACCTCACCTGACAGCTTCATGCTCTGAGACATAGAAACCTGAATAATCCTCCATGTTCTTACAGTGACTTATTTTCTGTTTTTTTTTCTATTTTAAACTGAGTTTAATTCTCCATTATTTTCAATGGGCTGAAAAAAGCTTAATAACCACAAAACTAAACCACCACAGTACACAGAGGTTTGATAGTTTGCTAGTTACAGCTGGTCAGTGAGTCAGTGACAGAGCACCTAGAACACCAGGAGATCAGGAAATGATGGATTACATTACCTCACAGATGGAATCTGAAGAGGAGGGGACGGGGCTATACAATCTTCCATCAGGACCTGAGGTGAAGACAAACATTGAACTGTGAGACGGTGTCAGGGTGGAGCAGCAGCCTCCATCAGGTTCTAGGACTTAGAAACTAAACATTCTTAACACTACAGTCAGAAAACACTTGATCACAGTGACACCTGTGGCCGTTCAGGGAACTGCATCCTGTTGTTGGTGCACATGCTCAGTCTCCATGTGTGCTGTGAGTGTGTCTGTGTTTTACAGCAGCTCTTTGTGTGTTTAGTGTGTTGGACCTGTTGTTGTTTGTGTGTGGTTCATGTGTTGTTGTTAGATCCTCCCTGCAGCACCTTCTACAACTTTGTACCATGAACCACATCAGCTGCTGAAGTCATGTTAGTTCAACATCACATCCACTCAGACTGAACTCTGCTGCAGATGATATTAGCAGGTAGACAAGCTAACATTAGCCTGCTAGCTGTAACTTATCACAGCAGAGGTCACTGAGGTCACTGCTAACAGCTCTACATGGACAGTTACTGTGTGATGATTCTGTCATTTGTTCTCCTGTCAACATCAACACAACACACTGAGCTGAACAAAGAGGATAAATACCTCATCTGACAACAGGAGCTTCCAGGACTGCAGAGCTTCATCTGGGGTTTGGGGTCTTGAGGATTCAGGTCTTGGTGGAGAGGATCTGGCAGTCACAGAGAGACACATCAGACACAGACTCAGTCTGGGTTTTGGTCCTGATCAGAGGACCAGCAGCTAGCTGTGATGTAGCTAACATGTCCACATGTTCAGTCTTCTTCTGTCGTCACATGAACACATGAAAATATAAAAGTGAAAATATTCTCATGTCATACTCCATGGTGGTCTGTTCCTCTGTTAGAATCTTTGGCTTTGTTCTCTGAGCTTTTTAATATTTGTTGATGTTTTCTTCTTCATAGTTTGACTTCCTGTTCAGTTTTCTTTGCAGAGTTTTGTTTGCTTGTGTCACTTCCTGTCTCCACCTGAGTCTGCTCACTCTCTCCCTGTGTATTTAAACTGTGTGCTTCACCTTCATCAGGTTGTGTTGCTGCTCTTTGTTTGGTCCCTGGTCTCAGTTCCAGTCTACTCTTACTGCTTCAGGATCTCTGCTTGTTGTTCATAAAGCTCATCTTTTGTTGGAGAGGTGTGCAGTGTGTGTCTGTGCTGCAAACTGTAACACAGTATCACCACAACATGGTCTTTGTAACACAACAACAACACTGTCACTGTTATCTGAGGACAGAACACACACAGCAACACCTGAACACACTGTTTTAATAATACCTGTCAGTGTCGGCTCGACCTTTGGACCCGTCACTCTTCATCAATACATCACAGGTTTTAGAGGATCCAGGGCTGGTTGGTGCAGCTCTGTCAGACATGGAGACACTCTGTGTTAGTGTGTTAATAAAACCATCAGAACACGTCTCCACATGTTATGAAAGCATCAACATAATAACATCACTGCAGCAAATCTCTCAGCTGACAGCAGCTGAAGAAGAAAACATGGATCCAACATGTTCATCACTGTCTCAGCCAGACTGAGCCCTGAAGTCTGGAAGACTTTCTGTCACTTACTCAGACTGAGGCTGGTCCTGATTGGAGGACATCAGCCCGTCCCTGATGCCATGTGGTCCACTCAGAAAGAGATGGTCTATGCCCTCTGTTTCCTCACACAGACTCCTGTCAGGGAATAAGTCCGTGCAGCTGCAGGAATAAAAACAGGCGTTTGTTATAAAAGGACGCATTTGGTAGTCATATTTTTTAATTTCCTTTCAGAATCAGAATCAGAATCACTTTATTTATCCCAGAGGGGGAATTCTTTTTTGTTACAGACAATAGAATCAAAGATAAATTGAAATATAGCATAAATATCTAAATACATAGACAGCATTTAAATCCCTGAGTTGTGTCTAAAGAAGAAGAAACATATTTACTACTGTATAAACCTTTACACAGTAAAGAGCAGGACATGAATGTACCTGTATGAATGTACAGTGTCTGAGTGACTGTTACAGTTCAGAGTTCAGTAGTTTGATTGAGACAGGCAGGAATGACTATTCTATAGAGCACATATGTCAAAGTCAAGGCCCGCTGGCCGGATTCAAATGAATTATCTATGGCCCCCAGGATGATATTTGATTAGTATTAGAACCGGCCCGCAGGCCGTAGCCGCCCGCTGTGTTTTGCACGCACCAATACTACATTTCCCACAATGCAACAGTAACCCGCGAACTCACTGCAGCGCAGCAAGCGGACTTCGGCTTCATCATTCATTAGCAGTCAGACCAGATGTCAACTTTCAGCTACCTCCTCCCCAAAAAAATGGCTAAACGGAAGGTGGATGCTGAGAACGGGGTTTCAAGCTCGGTGGGAGGCAGAGTACATGTTCACTGAGGTAAATGGCAAACTGTGTGTCTTCTGTGTGGAGAAAGTTTGGCTGTAATGAAAGAATACAATTTAAGAAGGCACCATGAAACGTCTCAGAAACACACAGACAAAGACAAGAATATGGACACGGAACAAAGGCTACAGAAGAAGAACGTACAGGACATGTGATTTTTCTTTGAAGGCAGTTTGTTCTTGTTCTTGTTCTAAACATTGAATCAGTCTGGCCCTCGGCTTATAGCCAATTAGTTTTTTTGGCCCTCTGTGTATTTGACTTTGACATCCCTGCTATAGAGCAACTGGTACATTCATGCCATGCTCTTTACTGTGTAAAGGTTTCTATACAGTAGTAAATATGTTTCTTCTTCTTTAGATACAACTGGTGGTGTGTGTGTGTGTGTGTGTGTGTAGATCGATGAATGTTGTAGTGCAAAAACCTAACCAAACAAACAGCAAGCAGAGGGCACACACTGTGGAGTTAGGGTGCAGAGACAGGCCAGAACACTGGCTGCCATAGTGAATTTAGAATTTTACCCTAAGCAAGGAGAGTCTGTTTCTTCAACATAAACATTTTTCTCTCCTGAAGTTTTACTCCTCAGGAAAACACCATATTTTCCAGGACCAAAGATCGGCGGAGAGACTCTGTTGGACACACAGAAAGAAAGTGTGTAAACAAACACACAAAAAGTAGACGACAGACAAATGCAGTCAAAACTGCTGCTCCATAAAACAAGGCAGAGAATCATGTGAGAGAGTCCAAACATCTGAAACATCTGGCTGCTTACCTGAGTGGCATGAAGGATCACCTCAGGGTCACACAGGGTGAACTTCAGTATGGACGGATGCTTCTGTAGCTGCTGGTGGCTGACACACAACATGACACGACACAAGACAACACAACACAACACAAAACAACACAAGACAATACGACACAACAACAGAGTCAGTGCAGAGGTCTGATTGATCCAAAAACCAGGCTCTTCTGAACCGTTTAATTCATTTTTATGTCGTTTACAAAACAAAGGTAGTTTTTCCGAGCCGCCCTAAACGCACCACCGCCGTGTGTTTCCGCGCTGCAGGGTGTGAAAGGTCTGGAATATGTGCAGAAATGAATCAAACACCGAACAACAACACAGAACAAAACAACAACAGCTGTTGTGTTTTGTCAAATGAGCCTGAAAAAGGGAGAAAACATGCATCAAGCCGATCGATGCAAACATCATCACATCATCAGCTGCTTCACTCTGATGCAAGTGATCGATCAGGATCTGGTGGCAAACGTCAGACGCTGTTTGTTAACTTACATACATTCTATTCATGCGTCAGAAACTGACTCTGTGTCCATAAATACTCACGTTAGACAGAAAGCTCAGCGTCTGCTTGTTGCTGTGAAGTGCGTCACACAGCAGGAAGCAGCAGAAAACACTGGAGCTCTGATTTACAGCTTCCGGTCCAGCACGCGGGACAAACCCGAGGAGCAGCAGTTTAATCACGTGACGCACGCAGAGGTCAGACTCACACAGTAGAAAGGAGCTGCTGTGATGTCTCATCATTTCCAGGAGTCACGGGTCATTTTGATGTGTGTGTTATTGTTGTGTTTCATCTACAAAATAAATCAGTGTGTTGTTTTGTCTGCTCTCAGCCTGAAGCTGTTTGGTTTTAAAATAAAGAGCAGGCTGCACCATGACAGCAGGGGGCTCCTCTGTGTTCTCTCCATCACCTCCACCTGCTGGAGTCTGTCGGCCGTCTTCATCACAGGAGAAGAAGACGATGCTGCAGAGCTCAGAGTGATGAAACCTCTGCACCTCTGAGCTGCAGCCTGTTCACACTGAAATGACTGGAACCAGCACACGGAGCAGAGTCCAGTGGTTTTAATGAGATTCAGAGAGCTTCAACAGAATGATCAACAATATTCATCCACGGTGATCAACGACACAAACAACAGACATCACACAACATTGTTCTAAAGCAGTCATGATCAAATGTCCCACCAGGGGGAGCTCTAAAAAAAAAACATAAATAACATCAGTTAAAGCCACTTGTAACATTCTCTATGCTGCTAAGAGCAAAATAAAAAAACACGAATAATGATCATTTGATAACACTGCTGCATTTTCTTTACCTGAAGACATCAAAACTGTCACGTCCACCCATCATCTGACCCTGCTCTGCTCCACAGTGCAGGGTCAGATCCCAGCTATCTACAGATGAGAGGCAGGGCCCCTGGACAGATCAAACTGAGACATCAAATTATGGGATTATAATAATCTAATTATAAAGATGATGTTATTCTGGATGTAACAATAAGAACATTCCCCTCTGTTCCTCGCTGTATCGCTGGATTCAGAGGATTTTAAGCTTTTTGGAGACGGTCTGTCGGACAAAGAGGAAGACAGACAGAAGAATGACAGTCACAGCACTATCAGAACAGAGAAATGCAGTAAGCTACGCAGCCTAAAGATATTAAAATCTTACATCCTGTGTGTGTTCTTTAAAATCCAAATACTCCTGTATGGACCCATTCAAGGACACATTAGTGGATTTAGACAATTCAGAGCACGGTGGAGACCGTTGGCTTAAAAAGGAGAAGGACACAGCAACAAAGTCAACTTTTATCCAAAACATTTGTAATAATAATAATAACCTTCATCGTTTTACCCTCTCTGGGAACTTTCAGAACTTGCTCTCATCCTGGATGCACCACTGCTGTCAGAGGAACCAGGAGAGTCAGTAAAACAGGAAACCACAATGTTAAGCAGCTCTGACACCATGTTCTCTTCTTCCAACTGCTCCTGTCAGGTTTCTCCACAGCGCATCATCTGTTTCTACATGACTCAACCTCAGCATCCTCACCTCTGGAGCTGCCAGGGGGAGTCAGCTCATTACCCTATCAGGCCCTCTATCTATCTCTTAAATCAACAAAAACACAAGTTGAATCATGCAGTAAAGCTTAAATATTGTTTGTTTATAACCTCTTAGATTATAATGAAGTCTTACTGGTTTTGATGAGCCTTAGTCTCATTCAACCGAACATGAGAACTTTCAGAACTTGCTCTCATCCTGAAACCACTGGTTTCAGAGGGTCTGTAAAAACCGAGGGGGAAGACAGGAAAACAAATGAACTGACAAACACAACAACAACTATCAGACGACAAAGGGCAGCACAGCCTTCATGTAGCAGAATTAGCACTTTAGCGGCTACTTACAGACCCGGCATGATGTCCTTTCATTCAGTCGGTATGATTTCCTCTGTCACTGCTACAACACAACACACAAAAGAAAACACAACATTGTCACTGTGGAGGAGCCAGCAGCAGCTTATCAATCCAACGTATTCTGTTATTCTGTCCACATTATGTGTGATGGAGCTTGCACCTGTGATGTGGTCAGACCATGAGACACCTGAATAAAAAGCCCAATGATGTTTTGAAGTGATCAAAAAGTTAAATATCTCAGATTTAAGATGTTTCAACTCAACCAGTCCAAAGTGAAAGTAGCCTCAGACCCACTCAGCTCATGCAGCAAGAGTTAAATATGAGCAGTCAGGATCTAACAGCACACTGCAGTCAGCTGATCATCGGCTGCAGAGCGATGACAGCGTCTGTCCTCAGCTTTACTGTATTTCAACAGTCTGAACATTTTTCTGTCTGTAAGCAAAATCTCATTAACTGTGTTGTTGTTGTTTTTAAAATGTGTCACAATGCAGGAAGGTGCTTCATCATGTGCAGACCGACCAGAGGAACTCTCTGTTGTTGCTCTCTGACCACATAGGAAGGAGAAAGGAGGAAGTCTCCTCAAAGAGACGATAAAAACAGAAATTCAGAAAAGCGGCAACAAAACAGAGTCTTACTTCCTCTTTCTGGAAGAGCCTGGATCATTAAGCAGCAACAATCTGTTTCTGTTGAGTGATTCTTCCTGAATCCAAATTGCATGGGATGCAGTATGTCACAGGGTTTAAGTGTTTCACCAGTTGCTCAGTCAGCACTTTTTCTATAGCCTCTGAGAATGCTGGGAGAATACTAAGAGGTCTATAGTTTGATGTTTCTAGGCCATCATCTGGTTTATGGATGGGAATAACTACAGCTTGTTTCAGGGAGTCTGGACAGACATTCTGTGTAATAGAGACATTTATTAGTTTTGTTATTGGCGTAATGAGATATTCATGAGTCCCCTTAAGGAGAGCGGGATCCAGTCCATGGATATCTTTACTGTTAGAGTATTTTATTTCCCTTCAGTTCATTAGTGGGAACAAGGTTCAGTTCAGAATGTGTTGATGTAAATTTGTGACATTTGTGAAAATAACTAGTTACTAACTTTGTATTTTATTGGAGTGATTTCATTTTTTGCTGATCTCTACCTATAAGTCTGTTGATGTTTTCCCATTAAACGATATTATTTCCTCTGGCTTCTTTAATGATATTTAAAAAGAAATCAGCTTTTGCCTTTCGGAGTTCGGATGTTACTTTGTTCGCAGACCTTTGAGCAGTACACGGTCAGGGCTTGTCCCAGATTTCAGGGACTTCTTCAGTATCCCGATGTTTCATCAGCTGCCACAAGGACTCATTGAAGCATGGGAGGGTTTGTGTTTTTACACTTATTCGATGATGTTTTGGAATATTTGGTTATAATTTGCTTGATTGTCATTATCAGTGTTTGATGACAGATGTCACAGCTCAAATGTTAATGATCTTTCTTTTATTTGTGTTGTTCCAGGACCAACACACAAAACAGTGACACTGAGTCATTTAAAAAAGAAAGCAGCCTGGTTTCATGATAATAACAAGATCTGCAGCATATCCCTATGAAACAGCATGTGACACAGTATTCCTGGAGTTAGTAACATGTCCACTCATGCAGACTTCCTGTATTTTACCTTTTTACAAAACAAATGTTCTAATTCTGTAAAATAATCTTTATGACAAACAAACCAAGATGAAGCATGTTCTCACAGACTGCTGACATGTTTGATATGTGTGCTAACACCTGTCTTCTCTTCCTCCACCTCCACTCTGCCTAACATGAAACACAGTGAAACTTTCCTCATCCTCAGCGCCACCCTCAGGTGGAAAATGTGTAATGCTGCTTTTTCTGACACCTCATCATTAACACTTAGCATCTTCAATGACAGCATATCATATATATATTCAGTAGTTTGATTGATATATGAATATCATATCATATATCAATCAAACTACTGAACTCTGAACTGTAACAGTCACTTAGATACTGTACATTCATACTGGTTCATTCATTCATTTATCTGACAGGGATAATTTTGCCACCAGTTGGAAGGGAAACTTCTTAGCTTTCTGACGGTGTCACTCTTAAAACTGAGAACCAAACCGTTTTTGCCTGTAGAGCCAGCTGTTCGGGGAGAGTGCCGGGCTTTTCCTCATTCACAGCCCATATAAAACAAGCAAACCTATTTTCTAACTCGCCACCATCTCCACATATTTGACTGGATTAACATGAAATCACACACATTTGTAGAGTAAACCTTGCTGGTGCCCCGGTTGTGATTTTTTTTTGTCAGAAGGCTTCGGTTTGGACAAAAACAGCAGTTGTTCAGAGGGTGCACCCCCCATTAAAATACATACACCTCTGGGATTACTAAAGTATCTAAAATTTAAAAATAAATAAATAAATAAATTACGCATGATATCTGCCATATTCATGTTTTCTACATGGAGGTGTTTTCTACATGTTCACATCACATATACTGTGTTTCAGAGCAACATCTTGTGATTCTGACTGTGTCCATATTTTTTGTCTGAAGGCTTCGGTTTGGACAAAAACAGCAGTTGTTTAGAAGGTGTTTTTACATTGGAAATGCATTATGAGGGGGACAGAGGCAGGGCTGTTACCATGGTGACAGGCTCTCTCACCAAGAACGAGAGAAGCGCAAGAAGAAAGAGCGCAAAGACAGAGAGAAGCGCGAGAAGACAGAGCGCCAAGAACGAGAGAAGCGCGAGAAGAAAGAGCGCAAAGAACGAGAGACGCGCGAGAAGAAAGCGCCAAGAACGAGAGAAGAGCAAGAAGAAAGAGCGCAAAGAATGAGAGAAGAGCGAAGAAGAAAGAGCACAAAGAAAGAGAGAAGCGCGAGAAGAAAGTACAAACAGTGAAGCAGTTTGTTGTGGAATCAGACGGCTTGATCACTGGACTGGAAAAGGCCAACGGGACCGCCCTCACAAAAGAGCGCCAAGAACAAGAGACGCGCGAGATGAAAGAGCGGCAAGAATGAGAGAAGCGCGAGAAGAAAGAGTGGAAAGAGAGAAGCGCGAGAAGAAAGAGCGCAAAGAAGCGCGAGAAGAGCGCATAGAACGCGAGAAGTGCAAGAAGAAAGAGCGCAAAGAACGAGAGAAGCGAAAGATGAAAGAGCACCAAGAACGAGAGAAGTGCGAGAAGAAAGAGTGCAAAGAACGAAAAACGCGCGAGAAGAAAGCGCCAAGAACGAGAGAAGCGCAAGAAGAAAGAGCGCAAAGACAGAGAGAAGCGCGAGAAGACAGAACGCCAAGAACGAGGGAAGCGCTAAAGAAGAAAGAGCGGCAAGAACGAGAGAAGCGCGAGAAGAAAGAGCGGCAAGAACGAGAGAAGAGCAAGAAGAAAGAGCGCAAAGACAGAGAGAAGCGCGAGAAGAAAGAGCGCAAAGACAGAGAGAAGCGCGAGAAGAAAGAGCGGCAAGAACGAGAGAAGTGCGAGAAGAAAGAGCGCCAAGGATGAGAGAAGCGCGAGAAGAAAGCGCCAAGAACGAGAGAAGCGCGAGAAGAAAGAGCGCCAAGAATGAGAGAAGCGCGAGAAGAAAGAGCGCCAAGAACGAGAGAAGAGCGAGAAGAAAGAGCGCAAAGAAAGAGAGAAGCGCAAGAAGATAGAGCGCCAAGAACAAGAGAAGCGCGAGAAAGAGCGCCAAGAACAAGAGAAGAGCGAGAAGAATGAGCGCCAAGAACGAGAGAAGCACTAGAAGAAGTGAGCCAAGAAGCACGAGAAGAAAAGAGCGCAAAGAAGGAGAGAAGCGCATGAAGAAAGAGCGCAAAGACAGAGAGAAGCGCGAGAAGAAAGAGCGCCAAGAATGAGAAAAGCATGAGAAGAAAGCGCCAAGAACGAGATAAGCGCAAGATAAAAGAGCACAAAGTTCGAGAGAAGCACAAAAAGAAAGAGCGCCAAGAACGAGAGAAGCGCAAGATGAAAGAGCGCCAAGAACGAGAGAAGCGCGAGAAGAAAGAGCGGAAAGAGAGAAGCGCGAGAAGAAAGAGCGGAAAGAGAGAAGCGCGAAAAGAAAGAGCGCAAAGAACGAGAGAAACGCGAGAAGAAAGAGCGCCAACGAGAGAAGCACGAGAAGAAAGAGCGGCAAGAACAAGAGAAGCACGAGAAGAAAGAGCGCAAAGCAGGAGAGAAGCACGAGAAGAAAGAGCGCCAAGAACGAGAGAAGAGCAAGAAGAAAGAGCGCAAAGAATGAGAGAAGAGCGAAGAAGAAAGAGCGCAAAGAAAGAGAGAAGCGCGAGAAGAAAGTACAAACAGTGAAGCAGTTTGTTGTGGAATCAGACGGCTTGATCACTGGACTGGAAAAGGCCAACGGGACCGCCCTCACAAAAGAGCGCCAAGAACAAGAGACGCGCGAGATGAAAGAGCGGCAAGAATGAGAGAAGCGCGAGAAGAAAGAGTGGAAAGAGAGAAGCGCGAGAAGAAAGAGCGCAAAGAAGCGCGAGAAGAGCGCATAGAACGCGAGAAGTGCAAGAAGAAAGAGCGCAAAGAACGAGAGAAGAGCAAGATGAAAGAGCACCAAGAACGAGAGAAGCGCGAGAAGAAAGAGCGCAAAGAACGAAAAACGCGCGAGAAGAAAGCGCCAAGAACGAGAGAAGCGCAAGAAGAAAGAGAGCAAAGACAGAGAGAAGCGCGAGAAGACAGAACGCCAAGAATGAGGGAAGCGCTAAAGAAGAAAGAGCGGCAAGAACGAGAGAAGCGCGAGAAGAAAGAGCGGCAAGAACGAGAGAAGAGCGAGAAGAAAGAGCGCAAAGACAGAGAGAAGCGCGAGAAGATAGAGCGCAAAGACAGAGAGAAGCGCGAGAAGAAAGAGCGGCAAGAACGAGAGAAGTGCGAGAAGAAAGAGCGCCAAGAATGAGAGAAGCGTGAGAAGAAAGCGGCAAGAACGAGAGAAGCGCGAGAAGAAAGAGCGGCAAGAACGAGAGAAGCGCGAGAAGAAAGAGCGGCAAGAACGAGAGAAGAGCGAGAAGAAAGAGCGCAAAGACAGAGAGAAGCGCGAGAAGAAAGAGCGCAAAGACAGAGAGAAGCGCGAGAAGAAAGAGCGGCAAGAACGAGAGAAGTGCGAGAAGAAAGAGCGCCAAGGATGAGAGAAGCGCGAGAAGAAAGTGGCAAGAACGAGAGAAGCGCGAGAAGAAAGAGCGCCAAGAACGAGAGAAGTGCGAGAAGAAAGAGCGCCAAGAACGAGAGAAGAGCGAGAAGAAAGAGCGCAAAGAAAGAGAGAAGCGCGAGAAGAAAGAGTGCCAAGAACGAGAGAAGCGCGAGAAGAAAGAGCGCAAAGAACGAGAGAAGCGCGAGAAGAAAGAGCGCCAAGAACGAGAGAAGAGCGAGAAGAAACAGCGCAAAGAAAGAGCCAAGAACAAGAGAAGCGCAAGAAGAAAGAGCGCAAACACAGAGAGAAGCGTGAGAAGAAAGAGCGCCAAGAACGAGAGAAGCGCGAGAAGAAAGAGCGGCAAGAACGAGAGAAGCGCGAGAAGAAAGAGCGCCAAGAACGAGAGAAGTGCGAGAAGAAAGAGCGCCAAGAACGAGAGAAGAGCGAGAAGAAAGAGCGCAAAGAAAGAGAGAAGCGCGAGAAGAAAGAGTGCCAAGAACGAGAGAAGCGCGAGAAGAAAGAGCGCAAAGAACGAGAGAAGCGCGAGAAGAAAGAGCGCCAAGAACGAGAGAAGAGCGAGAAGAAACAGCGCAAAGAAAGAGCCAAGAACAAGAGAAGCGCAAGAAGAAAGAGCGCAAACACAGAGAGAAGCGTGAGAAGAAAGAGCGGCAAGAACGAGAGAAGCGCGAGAAGAAAGAGCGGCAAGAACGAGAGAAGCGCGAGAAGAAAGAGCGGCAAGAACGAGAGAAGCGCGAGAAGAAAGAGCGGCGAGAATGAGAGAAGCGCGAGAACAAAGAGCGGCAAGAACGAGAGAAGCGCAAGATGAAAGAGCGCAAAGAACGAGAGAAGAGCGAAGAAGAAAGAGCGCCAAGAACGAGAGAAGAGCGAGAAGAAAGAGCGCAAAGAACGAGAGAAGAGCGAAGAAGAAAGAGCGCAAAGAAAGAGAGAAGCGCGAGAAGCAAGAGCGGCAAGAATGAGAGAAGCGCGAAAAGAAAGAGCGGCAAGAACGAGAGAAGCGCGAGAAGAAAGAGTGCCAAGAACGAGAGAAGCGCGAGAAGAAAGAGCGCAAAGAACGAGAGAAGCGCGAGAAGAAAGAGCGCCAAGAACGAGAGAAGAGCAAGAAGAAAGAGCGCAAAGAATGAGAGAAGAGCGAAGAAGAAAGAGCGCAAAGAAAGAGAGAAGCGCAAGAAGAAAGAGTGGAAAGAGAGAAGCGCGAGAAGAAAGAGCGCAAAGAAGCGCGAGAAGAGCGCATAGAACGCGAGAAGTGCAGGAAAAAAGAGCGCAAAGAACGAGAGAAGCGTAAGATGAAAGAGCACCAAGAACGAGAGAAGCGCGAGAAGAAAGAGCGCCAAGAACTAGAGAAGAGCGAGAAGAATGAGCGCCAAGAACGAGAGAAGCGCGAGAAGAAAGAACACAAAGAACGAGAGAAGAGCGAGAAGAATGAGCGCCAAGACAGAGAGAAGCACGAGAAGAAAGAGCTGCAAGAACGAGAGAAGCGCGAGAAGAAAGAGCAGAAAGAACGAGAGAAGCACGAGAAGAAAGAGCGGCAAGAACGAGAGAAGCGCGAGAGAAAGAGCGCAAAGAACGAGAGAAGCGCGAGAAGAAAGAGCGCCAAGAACGAGAGAAGAGCGAGAAGAAACAGCGCAAAGAAAGAGCCAAGAACAAGAGAAGCGCAAGAAGAAAGAGCGCAAACACAGAGAGAAGCGCGAGAAGAAAGCGGCAAGAACGAGAGAAGCGCGAGAAGAAAGAGCGGCAAGAACGAGAGAAGCGCAAGAAGAAAGAGCGGCAAGAACGAGAGAAGAGCGAGAAGAAACAGCGCAAAGAAAGAGCCAAGAACAAGAGAAGCGCAAGAAGAAAGAGCGCAAACACAGAGAGAAGCGTGAGAAGAAAGAGCGCCAAGAACGAGAGAAGCGCGAGAAGAAAGAGCGGCAAGAACGAGAGAAGCGCGAGAAGAAAGAGCGCCAAGAACGAGAGAAGTGCGAGAAGAAAGAGCGCCAAGAACGAGAGAAGAGCGAGAAGAAAGAGCGCAAAGAAAGAGAGAAGCGCGAGAAGAAAGAGTGCCAAGAACGAGAGAAGCGCGAGAAGAAAGAGCGCAAAGAACGAGAGAAGCGCGAGAAGAAAGAGCGCCAAGAACGAGAGAAGAGCGAGAAGAAACAGCGCAAAGAAAGAGCCAAGAACAAGAGAAGCGCAAGAAGAAAGAGCGCAAACACAGAGAGAAGCGTGAGAAGAAAGAGCGGCAAGAACGAGAGAAGCGCGAGAAGAAAGAGCGGCAAGAACGAGAGAAGCGCGAGAAGAAAGAGCGGCAAGAACGAGAGAAGCGCGAGAAGAAAGAGCGGCGAGAATGAGAGAAGCGCGAGAACAAAGAGCGGCAAGAACGAGAGAAGCGCAAGATGAAAGAGCGCAAAGAACGAGAGAAGAGCGAAGAAGAAAGAGCGCCAAGAACGAGAGAAGAGCGAGAAGAAAGAGCGCAAAGAACGAGAGAAGAGCGAAGAAGAAAGAGCGCAAAGAAAGAGAGAAGCGCGAGAAGCAAGAGCGGCAAGAATGAGAGAAGCGCGAAAAGAAAGAGCGGCAAGAACGAGAGAAGCGCGAGAAGAAAGAGTGCCAAGAACGAGAGAAGCGCGAGAAGAAAGAGCGCAAAGAACGAGAGAAGCGCGAGAAGAAAGAGCGCAAAGAAGGAGAGAAGCGCGAGAAGAAAGAGCGCCAAGAACGAGAGAAGAGCAAGAAGAAAGAGCGCAAAGAATGAGAGAAGAGCGAAGAAGAAAGAGCGCAAAGAAAGAGAGAAGCGCAAGAAGAAAGAGTGGAAAGAGAGAAGCGCGAGAAGAAAGAGCGCAAAGAAGCGCGAGAAGAGCGCATAGAACGCGAGAAGTGCAGGAAAAAAGAGCGCAAAGAACGAGAGAAGCGTAAGATGAAAGAGCACCAAGAACGAGAGAAGCGCGAGAAGAAAGAGCGCCAAGAACTAGAGAAGAGCGAGAAGAATGAGCGCCAAGAACGAGAGAAGCGCGAGAAGAAAGAACACAAAGAACGAGAGAAGAGCGAGAAGAATGAGCGCCAAGACAGAGAGAAGCACGAGAAGAAAGAGCTGCAAGAACGAGAGAAGCGCGAGAAGAAAGAGCAGAAAGAACGAGAGAAGCACGAGAAGAAAGAGCGGCAAGAACGAGAGAAGCGCGAGAGAAAGAGCGCAAAGAACGAGAGAAGCGCGAGAAGAAAGAGCGCCAAGAACGAGAGAAGAGCGCAAAGAAAGAGCCAAGAACAAGAGAAGCGCAAGAAGAAAGAGCGCAAACACAGAGAGAAGCGCGAGAAGAAAGCGGCAAGAACGAGAGAAGCGCGAGAAGAAAGAGCGGCAAGAACGAGAGAAGCGCAAGAAGAAAGAGCGGCAAGAACGAGAGAAGAGCGAGAAGAAAGAGCGCAAAGACAGAGAGAAGCGCGAGAAGAAAGAGCGCAAAGACAGAGAGAAGCGCGAGAAGAAAGAGCGGCAAGAACGAGAGAAGTGCGAGAAGAAAGAGCGCCAAGGATGAGAGAAGCGCGAGAAGAAAGCGGCAAGAACGAGAGAAGCGCGAGAAGAAAGAGCGCCAAGAACGAGAGAAGTGCGAGAAGAAAGAGCGCCAAGAACGAGAGAAGAGCGAGAAGAAAGAGCGCAAAGAAAGAGAGAAGCGCGAGAAGAAAGAGTGCCAAGAACGAGAGAAGCGCGAGAAGAAAGAGCGCAAAGAACGAGAGAAGCGCGAGAAGAAAGAGCGCAAAGAAAGAGAGAAGCGCAAGAAGAAAGCGGCAAGAACGAGAGAAGCGCGAGAAGAAAGAGCGCCAAGAACGAGAGAAGTGCGAGAAGAAAGAGCGCCAAGAACGAGAGAAGAGCGAGAAGAAAGAGCGCAAAGAACGAGAGAAGAGCGAAGAAGAAAGAGCGCAAAGAAAGAGAGAAGCGCGAGAAGCAAGAGCGGCAAGAATGAGAGAAGCGCGAAAAGAAAGAGCGGCAAGAACGAGAGAAGCGCGAGAAGAAAGAGTGCCAAGAACGAGAGAAGCGCGAGAAGAAAGAGCGCAAAGAACGAGAGAAGCGCGAGAAGAAAGAGCGCAAAGAAGGAGAGAAGCGCGAGAAGAAAGAGCGCCAAGAACGAGAGAAGAGCAAGAAGAAAGAGCGCAAAGAATGAGAGAAGAGCGAAGAAGAAAGAGCGCAAAGAAAGAGAGAAGCGCAAGAAGAAAGAGTGGAAAGAGAGAAGCGCGAGAAGAAAGAGCGCAAAGAAGCGCGAGAAGAGCGCATAGAACGCGAGAAGTGCAGGAAAAAAGAGTGCAAAGAACGAGAGAAGCGTAAGATGAAAGAGCACCAAGAACGAGAGAAGCGCGAGAAGAAAGAGCGCCAAGAACTAGAGAAGAGCGAGAAGAATGAGCAAGATGAAAGAGCGCCAAGAACGAGAGAAGCGCAAGAAGAAAGAGCGCAAAGACAGAGAGAAGCGCGAGAAGAAAGAGCACATAGAACGCGAGAAGTGCAAGAAGAAAGAGCGCAAAGAACGAGAGAAGCGCAAGATGAAAGAGCACCAAGAACGAGAGAAGCGCAAGAAGATAGAGCGCCAAGAACTAGAGAAGAGCGAGAAGAATGAGCGCCAAGAACGAGAGAAGCGCGAGAAGAAAGAGAACAAAGAACAAGAGAAGAGCGAGAAGAATGAGCGCCAAGACAGAGAGAAGCACGAGAAGAAAGAACGGCAAGAACGAGAGAAGCGCGAGAAGAAAGAGCAGAAAGAACGAGAGAAGCACGAGAAGAAAGAGCGGCAAGAACGAGAGAAGCGCGAGAGAAAGAGCGCAAAGAATGAGAGAAGCGCAAGATGAAAGAGCGGCAAGAACGAGAGAAGCGCGAGAAGAAAGAGCGCCAAGAACGAGAGAAGCGCAAGAAGAAAGAGCGGCAAGAACGGGAGCAGCGCGAGAAGAAAGAGCGCCAAGAACGAGAGAAGCGCGAGAAGAAAGAGCGCAAAGAACGAGAGAAGCGCAAGATGAAAGAGCGCCAAGAACGAGAGAAGCGCAAGAAGAAAGAGCGCAAAGACAGAGAGAAGCGCGAGAAGAAAGAGCGCCAAGAACGAGAGAAGCACAAGATGAAAGAGCACCAAGAACGAGAGAAGCGCAAGAAGAAAGAGCACAAAGAACGAGAGAAGAGCGAGAAGAATGAGCGCCAAGACAGAGAGAAGCACGAGAAGAAAGAGCGGCAAGAACGAGAGAAGCGCGAGAAGAAAGAGCAGAAAGAACGAGAGAAGCACGAGAAGAAAGAGTGGCAAGAACGAGAGAAGCGCGCGAGAAAGAGCGCAAAGAACGAGAGAAGCGCAAGATGAAAGAGCGGCAAGAACGAGAGAAGCGCAAGAAGAAAGAGCGCCAAGAACTAGAGAAGAGCGAGAAGAATGAGCGCCAAGAACGAGAGAAGCGCGAGAAGAAAGAGAACAAAGAACAAGAGAAGAGCGAGAAGAATGAGCGCCAAGATAGAGAGAAGCACGAGAAGAAAGAGCGGCAAGAACGAGAGAAGCGCGAGAAGAAAGAGCAGAAAGAACGAGAGAAGCGCGAGAAGAAAGAGCGGCAAGAACGAGAGAAGCGCGAGAGAAAGAGCGCAAAGAATGAGAGAAGCGCAAGATGAAAGAGCGGCAAGAACGAGAGAAGCGCGAGAAGAAAGAGCGCCAAGAACGAGAGAAGCGCAAGAAGAAAGAGCGGCAAGAACGGGAGCAGCGCGAGAAGAAAGAGCGCCAAGAACGAGAGAAGCGCGAGAAGAAAGAGCGCAAAGAACGAGAGAAGCGCAAGATGAAAGAGCGCCAAGGACGAGAGAAGCGCAAGAAGAAAGAGCGCAAAGACAGAGAGAAGCGCGAGAAGAAAGAGCGCCAAGAACGAGAGAAGCGCAAGATGAAAGAGCGCCAAGAACGAGAGAAGCGCAAGAAGAAAGAGCACAAAGAACGAGAGAAGAGCGAGAAGAATGAGCGCCAAGACAGAGAGAAGCACGAGAAGAAAGAGCGGCAAGAACGAGAGAAGCGCGAGAAGAAAGAGCAGAAAGAACGAGAGAAGCACGAGAAAAAAGAGCGGCAAGAACGAGAGAAGCGCGAGAAGAAAGAGCTCAAAGAGCTCAGGGCACACGGCTTAAAAAGAGGAGAGACGACACAGGTGAACACAATTAGGGAGGAGCAGGTAATCAGGGAGGAGGAACAGCAGGAGAGAGGGAAGGACTGAGGAGCAGAAAACAGGAGGGAGGAGGAACAAAAGGAGAGAGGGAAGGACTGAGGAGGAGCAGAGGACGAGGAAATACACTGAAACTAAATAACAAAATAACAATATGATCACATGACAATGAGCAGAACCCAGGCTCATGACAGTCAGAGGACAGGTCCTCCTTAGAAGATCAGATTAAATGTGAGCAGGAAGCAAAAGAACCAGAGGAGCTCAAGCAACGTGACAGTGACCTAACTGCTGAGAGCAAGGATCCCTGCAACCAACTGGCCAAGAGCAAGGCCAAGTACAAACCGTTGGACCCCGAACAGCTGGTAGACATCTTTCTGCCAATGTGGTTAAAATCACAGGAACCACAGAAGCAGAGACACCAGAAAAGATAAAGGCCAAGGTCACACATTCGGAGGACAGTGAGCTGGACAGCCTCTTTGCAAGGATCAATGCAGACATCTGGTACTACCATGACCAAGAGGACTACCGGAAAAGCTGGTACTACCAGGTCTGCCAGGCCGAGCGAAAAAGTGTGTAGACCATCAGGACCGATACAGCCTGGGCAACCCGACGATTAGGGATAGTTGTGGAAAGGAGACAGGCAAAAGACAGAAATGTGCTTTATAAATAAACTTGACTTGACTTGACCTTGTTTACTTGACCTTATTTTATCTTATTTTAAACACACCACTCACAACCAAGCTGTGGACGTGACGCCTGTCATTCAGGAATACAGCCACAGCTTTGTTCATCCGGGAAGCAAACAGAAGATTGTCGTGTTCACCTGTTCATCCAAACACCGGACACGGAAATGGAGAGAAGAGGGAGACAGGACAGAGGGGATGAAGAAGAGAGAGGGGAGAAGAAGAGAGAGAGGAGAGATCTGTTGTTGTTGTTGTGGTGAAGGGTTTTCCTCATTTCCCTCACGTCCCTCACGGACTGTGTGGTAGGACAAGAAACACTACTGCTGCTCAGAAGAAACCAGGGCCCCAACATAAACTTTGGGAAACAAAGGGTTTTATTTGGCTGGATTTTATTATTGGGGCCTGAGGTAAGAATACCATTCATACTACTTCAGGGGGTGTTGTTGTTTTTCCATTTCTTTCCCCCAGCACAATGATCGCATTTTTGGAGGCCTTAACATGCTCAAATGATTATTTATTATTATTTATTTATGGTGCAGTCCAATCATAAAGGCCCATTCTCTTCAGTGGTAACGGCCCGTTATTAATGTGCCGCCACCTCAACACCCGTGGATTTGGATCTTTGCTGTGTTCCCAGACCACGGTTAGGAAGCAGAACAGGAACGGTTAACAACAGGGTGGGGGGCCTTCAGGTGTCTGAGTGTGTAGTTCGGCTGGAAGGAAACAGGACTGTGTCCATGTCCTCCTGCCTGTTGTTGTTTGTGTGTGGTTCATGTGTTGTTGTTAGATCCTCCCTGCAGCACCGTCTACAACTTTGTACCATGAACCACATCAGCTGCTGAAGTCATGTTAGTTCAACATCACATCCACTCAGACTGAACTCTGCTGCAGATGATATTAGCAGGTAGACAAGCTAACATTAGCCTGCTAGCTGTAACATATCACAGCAGAGGTCACTGAGGTCACTGCTAACAGCTCTACATGGACAGTTACTGTGTGATGATTCTGTCATTTGTTCTCCTGTCAACATCAACACAACACACTGAGCTGAACAAAGAGGATAAATACCTCAGCTGGCTCTGGGCACTCCAACTCCGGGTGCGTCGGGGACACCATGATCCTCTGGACCACCGGGTGTATGGGTGGTGAAGCTCTGTCAGACATGGAGAAACACAGTGTTATTTAGTTTAGTTTAAATGTTACAATATGTCTCTGTGTACATTTCACGGAGCAACAACAAGCATCAACGTGCAGAATGATGTCACTACAGTAAATATTTCAGGTGAGAGCAGCTGAAGAAGAAAACATGGATCAACAGATGCTTTGATTGTTAAAGCTAGCAGCTAGCTGTAACTGCTTCAAGAACACATCATGTCATCATCAGCTGCTACTTGCTGCATGTTAAACACTTTCACAATTATTATATGTTTTATGTACGCACCAATCACTAGGCAAATTCCTAGTAATGTGATTCCTCTTCACTTATATGGCAATAAACACGATTCAGATTCAGACTCAGATTCAGTTCATGTGGTCTTCTTTAAAAAAAGACAGCTTTAAGATCCATGTAAGACAAAGCTTCATGAGCTGCAGGTCTTCCTGTGAACTATGCTGAATAATCAGAGGAACACAACACGTTCTGTCTGAAATACACACATACATATTTCATATGACTTTGTCTCACAATAGCACATTTATTTCAGTTTATCTGCATTACTTATATACTGTACAACAGAGGCAAGAACAAGAACAAAGTTCGTTTCGGCGCGGAGTATTCACACTCCCCGAGATGCGTGTGTGCAGCTTCTTCAATGTCTTTCCTCTCCGTAACCACTGAAACCTGTCACTACCCCGTTAGACCACGTGCTGACTCATTTGCATACGGACGCTGATTGGATGTTTACTCAGGGTGTGTGTGTGTGTGTGTGTGTGTGTGTGTGTGTGTGTGTGTGTGTGCGCTGCAGCCTGTGAATACACACAGCGGACGGACAGACACGAGGGAACGCTAATAAAAAGTGCCCCAGTCCGCAGATGTGAGCTGTGGGTCAGACTCAGGTGCAGCTCTGAGTCTTTAAGGTGGAGGAAGTCAGACCTCCAGACACACACACAGACTTACTGTCGCGTTGATGTGTGAAGGTTCACGAAGTGCGCAGCTGGCGGCGGAACTGTGGCGGAAGACTCTCACAGAGCGGTGCTGCGTCCAACATGGCGGCTGCTGCGGATGGATCTGGAATGCACAGCGGCAGCCCGCAGGTGGCGCTGCTGTCATTTCTTCTTCATTCTCCTCCAGCTGCTCTCACACAGACATCATGAGTCTGAGGTCATCAGATGAATAAAATCCAGCAGGTGTCATGTTACAACATGTGTTCTGCTGGATGAAGAGCAGCATCCACAGAGAGCAGCTGCACCATGACACTTTGACCTGCAGCAGGTGAAGACGTCTCCTCTGTGCTCTCTCCGTCACCTCCACCTCAGACTGCAGCTCCTCTCAGGACAGAAGCAGCCTTCATGAAGAGCTGGTGGAGTCTGTGGCCGTCTTCATCACAGAAGAAGACGACGCTGCAGAGCTGCTGATCACATGAATAACTGTCATCATTCAGTGTGTGGAAACCAGCAGCTGACCTGGAATCATGAAATATGTTTCCTCTACAAAAAAGTATAAAAAAAGCTCCTTATCAGCTGATTTGTAAAGAAGAGTCGAAAAACAGACGAGTCATCAATGCAGCATTTAACCACAGTCATGTTAAGCCTGTCGATGTCCATGAGCAGCTGGTCTGTAGCTTGTTGATTACATCTGCTGTGGCCCCTAGTTTGATGACTTGATGTCCTTCATGTAACAGATTATAATCAGATTATAATCCCAGCCGCCGTTAAACACACGTCCAGTCTCAGCCTCTCCTGCAGTGGCAGCAACATGTGGAAGATTAACTCTAAACATTTGACTATGAAACAATAAAACACCAGACAGAGTCCAAAGTAAGGTTGAAACATTTAATGTTCAGTAAACAAACATCAAAACTAAATTGTATCAAAAGAAATAACAGCTAGCTTAATGTAAAAAAACATGCATTTGACAAGAGTCTCAATCATCCCATCCTCATCAGGAGGAGCTAACACCGCACACAACAATGTTGAGCTTTAACAAACTGTTTTCAGTTTTACAACGTTCTGCTCAGCAGCAGCCTGCTGATGCTCCTGTGAACATGTGCCGCTGTGTGGAGCCACAGTCACCTCCTGATTACGAGACAGAAGCAGTAACAGCAATACTATTATATTAAATGATGAGCCTGTACAGTAAGGAAAGAGTTAAAACACTGTGAACGATTCTACATTGACCTCCACAGGTTAAAGAGAATTATCCTCTGTGCAGTACAACAATCTTAAACAGAGCCTTATTTACTCCTCACACACAAACAGTATGAAGTGAGACAGAAGTGCAGACAGTGAACTGATGAACCACAGCTGCAGCTTTAACCGTCCAAACAGTTTCTGTTTCTAAAAAACAGCCATTAAATTTAAATTAAATTTCATGAAATGCACCAAAAACATCAGATAAAAGTAGGGCTGTGTTTTATCGTCCATAGAGCACTTTCTATTAATTGCAGTTCTATGTTCGCACAGACGCATGAAATGAAAACGGAGCAACTGGTCCCTAAAACGAACTCCACCTTTATGTTCTGTACTGTTTCTGCAGCAGCGGCGCGTCTTCTAAGCCCGCGTGTGTGTGTGTGTGTGTGTGTCCGCGCGACGTGTGTCGCAGTGCCCCACCTCTCTGAACATTACCAGCTCCTTATATTCAGGTTCGCTGCTGCTTCTGTCCTCAGCAGCTCTTCTAAACCTGTGTATAGTAAACGGTGGACAGAGCTGACAGCAGCAGCTCCGTTTGTCCTTAGATATGATTCCCATGAAAGTTTGATCATTTGTTCTAAATCACATTGAACTTTAAGAGTTACTTAAGTCTCAACACTGTATTTACTGTTTAACCTTAGGAGGCACACTTCAGTCTGTTTAAATGACTGTTGAATAATACTTTACAGAACTACATTAGTCTTCTTTTAACCTATTTGAAATAAAACTTAATTTTGTTCTGTAATTGTTATTTAAATATTCATGTTTATTGAAAACTAATACTGAGTGCACGTTATCAGAGTTTACTTTTAGATCTACTGATAGTTTTTGAGAAGTGACAGAGTAGCTACCTGAAGTCATTTACACAGAAACATACAAATTAGTGTCAATGTAAAAACAAATCGTGATAAACTCGAGATCGTGATTTTATCATTAATATAAAAAGTTTGCATATCGCCCACCCCTAGATAAAAGAATGAAAGACACAAAAGTCTTCGTCTCCAGGCTTCTTTCTTTTTTCAGTCTTTTTTCTTTGTCTGACCGGATTTTGACGACAAACGACGACTGGAACGACTTTTCCTAAGAAAAAATAATAAGACACACTCAGCACTGCAACACATAAATATTCTCTTATGAATTAAACTTAACTTAAACATAACAGTCGTGGCATTATGTACTAACAAAGCTGTTAAAGCATCATCTCCCTGATATTCTGACTCCATGGGTTCATCGCCAGATGAAACACTTGTTGATTTATTTCCTGCAACAACTGTTTGTGTGTTATTTGTATTTATAATATTCAGCCACAGAAGCACTTAGCTGAGTGGTTGTTGTTAGCTGTTAGCTGTAAAGCTAGTGTTTTAGCTAGCATCACAAATACTTACAAACATACCAAAAATCACAGCTTGTATTGAGAAGCTAACATGGTAATGTAGTTACAGAATACAACAAAAAAGTAATCTGAGTACTCAGATGTGTTTCTTTATAACATGTTACCCCAACAGGACAGAAAACACACAGCAACACCTGAACACACCGTGTGTTTGAAACATTTAAACATGCAGCTTTTTAATGATAAAGTCTCACCTGTCAGTGTCGGCTCGACCTTTGGACCCGTCACTCTTCATCAATACATCACAGGTTTTAGAGGATCCAGGGCTGGTTGGTGCAGCTCTGTCAGACACGGAGACACTCTGTGTTAGTGTGTTAATAAAACCATCAGAACACGTCTCCACATGTTATGAAAGCATCAACATAATAACATCACTGCAGCAAATCTCTCAGCTGACAGCAGCTGAAGAAGAAAACATGGATCCAACATGTTCATCACTGTCTCAGCCAGACTGAGCCCTGAAGTCTGGAAGACTTTCTGTCACTTACTCAGACTGAGGCTGGTCCTGATTGGAGGACATCAGCCCGTCCTTGATGCCATGTGGTCCACTCAGAGGGACTTTATAGAGACGCCGTTTGCCCTCCATTTCCCGCAGGTTTTCCAGTTTCTTTCTCAGCATAATTCTGTCAGACATACAATAAGATAGTGGTAAAAACATATTTAAACAAAATCCAAAAAACACAGCTGAAGTTAAACATAATGTCTGTTTACACAGAGAGTCAAAGTCAGTGCAGCTGCAGGAATAAAAACAGTTTGTTATAAAGACACATTTATTAGTCATATTTTATTTCCTTTTGTTAATATCCTGGTTGATCATAAACTGATTTCTGTCTTTGATTCACAGACTTAGAGCAAAGTTCTCTCTGGTTTGTTCCACAGGTTCAGGGTGAGGTTTCTTTCTGTATTTGGTTCATTTCCTCTAAAGGGTTAAAAGCTCACAGCAAACAATCAGCTGGTCCTCTGAGCTCCACTGTGTGACTGATGTGTCATTGATGTGTCATTGGTTTGGTCAGTGTTTGCTAGTTATCTTCACAGGAAGATGAACTCTGTCAGGAGGAAACTCTGGATCACTTGTTCCCTGAAGGACCCTGCAGAACATCCTACCTGCTCTTGGAAGACTGATCCAAGGAGTCAGAGGATCCAGAGCTGAGCACAGGTCTGTCAGACAAAGAGACAATAAGACAGTGGTAAAAATATATAAAAACAAAAACACAAAATAATGTAAACATAGTGAGTGTTTACAACATGTATAAATACAGTTATATTGATAATTCAATCTTACATCCGTTTCCTGGAGAGGTCACTGGGCCGACCTTTGGACCTGTCACTCTTCAAGGACACATCACTGCAGTCAGAGGACTGAGGGCTTGGTGGATGGTAGAGACTGTTAAACAAGCAAAGAACAAGTAAAAGACAGAAACATGTAGTAAAAGTTTAACATGTTTCATGTTTATCACATTTATAATGAAGTTACATAGTGATGACAGAATCTCACCTCCTTGTGGTAAAGTGTCTGCAGACAGAGAGAAATGAGTCTGTTATCAACCACACATATAAATGATCATCACAGAGAACAGAGCTGAAGTTACACAGAGAGTTTACAGGGTTTGTTAAAGCTGACACATGCTGACAGAACCACATACCTGAAGAGACGGGGTGAAAGACTGAGGACTAGACCGTCTGATTCAAATTCAGTTCATTTATAGAGCACATTTTACAATCAGAACAGCCTCAATGTGCTTTACAGAAACAGGCTGAACCCCATTAAGAGAAACAGTGTCAGGAAAAACTCTTTTACTTTAACTTCTAACAGGAAGAAACCTTGAACAGGACCCGGCTCATAAGGAGAACCTTCCTGCTGACAGTCGGCCGAGAGGAGGAGAAGAAGAGGAGGGAGACAGGACAGAGAGGATGAAGGAGAGAGAGAGGAGAAGAAGAGGGAGAGAGAGAGAGAAAGAAGACTGGACACAGTTAATGACATAAAATAATGGATCAATTAATTTTGAAGTTTATTCTTGACCCACTGGGAGCCAGTGAAGAGAAGATTAGATTTTTGTCGTACAACTAAGTTTTTGAAAAGATGATTTGAACCAGTTAATGTAAATGAGTTTAGTGTTACTAACTGGAAATGATTCATGGGAATTTAGAAAAATAGATGTGATTTACACAAAGTGTGACTGTAATAAGTTTTTGATCATTTGACCTGTCTATAGGTCAGGTTGTTTTTATTATTGGTGACGTCATTAAAAGAGCTTCAGCTACATCCCATAGTTATCTTCACAGGAAGATGAACTCTGTCAGGAGGAAACTCTGGATCACTTGTTCCCTGAAGGACCCTGCAGAACATCCTACCTGCTCTTCCACGGTTAGGAAGCAGAACAGGAACGGTTAACAACGGGTCTGAGTGTGTCGTTCGGCTGGAAGGAAACAGGACTGTGTCCATGTCCTCTCTCCACTTGTTAAGGTAAGATAATCTGCTCATCATAACTGTCCTTCATAATGGTTCATGTGACATAACCGGACGAGCTCCGCCACCGGACAGGAGGTCATCCAATCAGAAAGAGACTGAGAGTTTACATCTGAGTTAAGATGACTAATTAAACTAAATGATGATTAATTAAACTAAAAAAAGGCAGAGAGGATGCTGAAACCCAGGTTGTCCGGGCAGTGAGCATCTCCTCAGTTCACAATGAGCAGAGATTTTGTTTTAATATTGTCAGAGCTTCTTAAATTTACTTTCTCTTTACAAATTAGTCACAAAAATTGATTACAAGTCTGAACGGGGTCTAACTCATTGATTCTTGCCTCCAAAGCAGTAAATAAACTGCACTTGTTCCACCGATGACTCTGACTGAAGGAGGCAGGTGAATAAACATGTGTCACACTTTGCAGGAGAAACAGATGGAGAAAGAGATCATGCAGTGACAGACAGTGCTGAGAGTTTTTAAACTAACCACAAAACTAAACCACCACAGTACACAGAGGTTTGATAGTTTGCTAGTTACAGCTGGTCAGTGAGTCAGTGACAGAGCACCTAGAACACCAGGAGATCAGGAAATGATGGATTACATTACCTCACAGATGGAAGATGAAGAGGGGACGGGGCTCTACGAGCTTCCATCAGGACCTGAGGTGAAGACAAACATTGAACTGTGAGACGGTGTCAGGGTGGAGCAGCAGCCTCCATCAGGTTCTAGGACTTAGAAACTAAACATTCTTAACACTACAGTCAGAAAACACTTGATCACAGTGACACCTGTGGCCGTTCAGGGAACTGCATCCTGTTGTTGGTGCACATGCTCAGTCTCCATGTGTGCTGTGAGTGTGTCTGTGTTTTACAGCAGCTCTTTGTGTGTTTAGTGTGTTGGACCTGTTGTTGTTTGTGTGTGGTTCATGTGTTGTTGTTAGATCCTCCCTGCAGCACCTTCTACAACTTTGTACCATGAACCACATCAGCTGCTGAAGTCATGTTAGTTCAACATCACATCCACTCAGACTGAACTCTGCTGCAGATGATATTAGCAGGTAGACAAGCTAACATTAGCCTGCTAGCTGTAACTTATCACAGCAGAGGTCACTGAGGTCACTGCTAACAGCTCTACATGGACAGTTACTATGTGATGATTCTGTCATTTGTTCTCCTGTCAACATCAACACAACACACTGAGCTGAACAAAGAGGATAAATACCTCATCTGACTCCAGGAGCTTCTGGAACTTCTACTTATGCTCCTCCCACTCCCGCTTCAAGACCTCCAAGAGCTCCCTGTGTGACAAAGTAGTTGAAGGTCAAAGATAGAGGAGTTTAATTCTCCATTATTTTCAATGGGCTAAAAAAAAACAATTCAAAAAGTTGAAAACAGATAAATAGAGAAAAATACAAGCAATGCCTTCAAAAATTTGAAAAATGCTGAAAAACACATGGAAGAGTAATAAAGAAGAAAAAGAATCAAGAGAAACAGAAGAAGTTTGAATGCTCCAGCTTCTAGGTTCACACTTTCTGCTCTTCTGGTCTCAGTCTGACTTTAATAATAAAATCTCCCCTAAGTGACAGAGTTAAAGCTAGCAGCTAGCTGTAACTGCTTCAAGAACACATCCACCCATCATCTGACCCTGCTCTGCTCCACAGTGCAGGGTCAGATCCCAGCTATCTACAGATGAGAGGCAGGGCCCCCTGGACAGATCAAACTGAGACATCAAATTATGGGATTATAATAATCTAATTATAAAGATGATGTTATTCTGGATGTAACAATAAAAACATTCCCTCTGTTCCTCATGGATGTATCGCTGGATTCAGAGGATTTTAATCTTTTTGGAGACGGTCTGTCAGACAGAGAGGAAGACAGGAAGTCCAGTGAGACTGTTAAACACAAACACAGCAGCAGCACTTAACGTCCGGCTACTCACGAATTCCCCATGATGCCTTCAGATTCACTGTGTGTCCACACTGAGGAGGAAGAGGAGGAGGAGGAGGAGGAGGAGGAAGAGGAGGTTTTCTGTTGCTGCTGGTGGCTGTAACACAACACAACACAAAGCAGTCACCTGTGGGCCCTGTGTACACACACAGAAAGTGCACAACAGGCCGTCAGCAGTGCACTGCACCTGCTGACACGATTCACAGGGGGCGCAGGTGAGTCCGTGATTGATCGAACCAAAATATAATTTCAGATTACAACTAACCAGAATAAATCTCTCACATGCGGCAGATATCAATCCACAAACTAAAGCTGAAAATATGTCTGCTGCTTTTCTTTTAGGGAAAAAACCATCAAACATTTTTCACCTGAGTCGAAAGTGAAAGCAGCAAAATGCCTCGACGGCTAACAACAGTTAGTACTTATTAAAATAATCCTAACTCTGAGAGGTGAGGAGCCGACGGGTGATCTGTTTATCTGCTGCAGATATTTAGTGTGTGTTTGTGTCCATGTAGCACACAACACCTCAGTATTGATGACAAAAACACTCACTGTCTGATGTTTCTCTGTTCAGAGGACTCAGGGTGTGTTGGAGGCAGTCTGTCAGATAAAGAGGACAAGAGAGAGGAAAATTAGATTAGATTAGATTAGATTAATACATAAATCAGAGGACAGAAGATGCAGCAAACGTTTGATGAATGTGTTGATTTCAAAGACTTACGTCCAGTTAAGGTGTGTTTGTTTCAAATCAAACAGTTTCTCTTTGAACTTCACAGTCCTCATGGACACATCCTGGGATTCAGAGGCTGGTGGAGAAGGTCTGTGTAAAAGGAGGAAGATGGAGGACAGAGAGGAGAACAGAGAAGAGAGCAGAGAGGAGAACAGAGAGGAGAGCAGAGAGGAGGACAGAAAGCCACAGAGAGCTGCACATATTTAAAATCAGTAAATGCTTGGTGTGTTTAACAGCTGTCAGTGTGAGTCTGCTGCCTTCTTGTACACAGCTGAGCTGCTGGAATGTGTCATGAAGGTATTAGAGGATCTCATCGGCCTGAATTCACATTTAAAATATAAATAAATGAATCACTGTCACAAAAATGAAAATAACAGACACTTCACACACAAAGAGCTTCAATGATTTATTTGTGGTTCACTGATTTAAGGAAAAGAAAGTTCAGCCGTGATCAGGTTCATGTAACAGATCCATTACAAATAACATAACGTGTATTGAATCAATGATTACCCTGCACCAGGAGGAGCTAACCTGCTGTTACAAGGATGCTAAGATTCAATAATACAGAAGTACTGAACTCTGCATTTCTTATAATCCATTTAAAGTGGAGAGGTCAGGGGTTAGAGGTCAGAGGTCAAACCACTGCACCCTGTTTTTAAATCACTGCACATGTAGCAGCACGACTTGACTTTTTATATCATATATTGTTGCTTATTTTATCACTGCACGTTATTTATGGCCAACAGTCACTGCTCCACATTCTACACAGGCTGCACGGCCTCGGCTGGAGAAGTCCTGTCACAGGCTGCAGGAGCCGACAGCAGCAGGTGAGCTAATGCAGCTGTGACCTATCACTGCAAGATGAGGTGCTGATTAACTCCTAGTGTTAGCTGAGGAAGTAAAACACTAACTACATGCTAGCTGACCTAAAGGCTTCTTTTTGTTGTAGAAAGGGTTCAATAAGGCTGGCTTGGTTCTTTTAGAACCGCTTTATGTTTATTAATTAAAACCCATGTGTCTGCTTCAGCACTGACTCCTGACTCCTTCTGGTTGATGCTACCACCACTGATCACCCCCAAACACCAGCAGTGGGGACGTCACCCCCCTGGAGAAGAAGACAAACATGAATAAATCCATGACGTGAGTCACATGTTCCTAATAAAATCAAGTCTGAGAGAAAGAACCATCTTCCTTTAAAGGACGTGCCACTCTTCTATTGTTTTCTATTGACTGATTCACTTTGAATCATTTGCACATGCAGTTACAGATCAATAATACAACACTTGTTTCCATCTTACCTCTGAGTATCTGATCCTTAAAAATTCATAACGTTTTCTTTTGATCTGCGTCCATCCCTGCATTTAGAGGATCTAGGGCTGGTTGGTGAAGCTCTGTCAGACATGGAGACACAGTGTTATCAGCTCATCCTCACTGCCATGTTGTCCATTCAGAAGGAGTTCTAAGACATGATCTTCTATTTCCTCGTGCACTTTTGCCAATTTAAGTTCAAATATTTTTTAAATTTCCTTTCGGTAACATCATGACCGTGGTTGTTCATAAAACAGTTTTGTGTCTTTGATTCACAGACTTAGATCAAAGTTCTCTCTGGTTTGTTCCACAGGCTCCATGTGTGATTATTCATTCAGTATTTGGTTCATTTCCTACAGAGCCCCTAAAGGGACAAAAGCTCCACTGTGTGACTGATGTGTCATTGATGTGTCATTGGTTTGGTCAGTGTTTGCTAGTTATCTTCACAGGAAGATGAACTCTGTCAGGAGGAAACTCTGGATCACTTGTTCCCTGAAGGACCCTGCAGAACATCCTACCTCCTTTGGGAGGCTGATCCAAGGAGTCAGAGGATCCAGAGCTGAGCTCAGGTCTGTCAGACAAAGAGACAATAAGACAAAAACATATTTAAACAAAATTTAAACACAATGAGTGTTTACAACATGTTTAGAAAGATAGAGGAGATTGACAGGCAGATCGGTGCAGCCTTCGCAGTAATGCGGTCGCTCTACCGGTCTGTCGTGGTGAAGAAGGAGGTGAGCCGAAAGGTGAAGCTCTCAATTTACCAGCCAGTCTATGTTCCTACCCTCACCTATGGTCATGAGCTCTGGGTAACGACTGAAAGAATGAGATCGCGAATACAAGCAGCCGAAATGAGTTTCCTTCGAAGGAAAAGCTGGGCGTTCCCTTAGAGATAAGGTGAGAAGCTCGGTCGTCTGAGAGGAGTTCGGAGTAGAGCTGCTGCTCCTCCACATCGAGAGGAGCCAGGAGGTGACTCGGGCATCTGGTTCGGATGCCTCCTGGATGCCTCCCTGGGGAGGTGTTCCGGGCATGTCCCACTGGGAGGGGAAGACCCAGGACAAGGTGGAGAGACTATGTCTCGCTGCTGGGAACGCCTCCAGATCCCCCCAGAAGAGCTGGAGGAAGTGTCCAGTGAGAGGGAAGTCTGGGTGTCCCTGCTTGGACTGTTGCCCCCCCAACCCGGCCCCGGATAAACGGTAGAGGAAGAAGATGTTTAGATACGGTTATATATTGATAATACAATCTTACTCCCTGTTGATGGACAGATGGTTTCCTTTAAAATCATTACGATTATCCATGGAACGAATTCTGGAGAGAGAGGATTGAAGGGTTGGTGGAAACCATCAAGCACACGGAGAGAAGACAGAGACAAAAAGTAGACAGTTAAACACTTAAAAACAAGAGCCAAGCACAGAAACATGTAGTAAAAGTTTAACATGTTTCATGTTTATCACATTTATAATGAAGTTACATAGTGATGACAGAATCTCACCTCCTCCTTGAGTAAACAGCTCTGCAGACAGAGAGAAATGAGTCTGTTATCAACCACACATATAAATGATCATCACAGAGAACAGAGCTGAAGTTACACAGAGAGTTTACAGGGTTTGTTAAAGCTGACACATGCGGACAGAACCATATACCTCTGGAGAAACGATAGTTTGCTAGTTACAGCTGGTCAGTGAGTCAGTGACAGAGCACCTAGAACACCAGGAGATCAGGAAATGATGGATTACATTACCTCACAGATGGAAGATGAAGAGGAGGGGACAGGGCTATACAATCATCCATCAGGACCTGAGGTGAAGACAAACATTGAACTGTGAGACGGTGTCAGGGTGGAGCAGCAGCCTCCATCAGGTTCTAGGACTTAGAAACTAAACATTCTTAACACTACAGTCAGAAAACACTTGATCACAGTGACACCTGTGGCCGTTCAGTGAACTGCATCCTGTTGTTGGTGCACATGCTCAGTCTCCATGTGTGCTGTGAGTGTGTCTGTGTTTTACAGCAGCTCTTTGCGTGTTTAGTGTGTTGGACCTGTTGTTGTTTGTGTGTGGTTCATGTGTTGTTGTTAGATCCTCCCTGCAGCACCTTCTACAACTTTGTACCATGAACCACATCAGCTGCTGAAGTCATGTTAGTTCAACATCACATCCACTCAGACTGAACTCTGCTGCAGATGATATTAGCAGGTAGACAAGCTAACATTAGCCTGCTAGCTGTAACTTATCACAGCAGAGGTCACTGAGGTCACTGCTAACAGCTCTACATGGACAGTTACTGTGTGATGATTCTGTCATTTGTTCTCCTGTCAACATCAACACAACACACTGAGCTGAACAAAGAGGATAAATACCTCATCTGACTCCAGGAGCTCCGAGATCTGCAGAGCTTCATCTGGGGTTTGGGGTCTTGAGGATTCAGGTCTTGGTGGAGAGGATCTGGCAGTCACAGAGAGACACATCAGACACAGACTCAGTCTGGGTTTTGGTCCTGATCAGAGGACCAGCAGCTAGCTGTGATGTAGCTAACATGTCCACATGTTCAGTCTTCTTCTGTCGTCACATGAACACATGAAAATATAAAAGTGAAAATATTCTCATGTCATACTCCATGGTGGTCTGTTCCTCTGTTAGAATCTTTGGCTTTGTTCTCTGAGCTTTTTAATATTTGTTGATGTTTTCTTCTTCATAGTTTGACTTCCTGTTCAGTTTTCTTTGCAGAGTTTTGTTTGCTTGTGTCACTTCCTGTCTCCACCTGAGTCTGCTCACTCTCTCCCTGTGTATTTAAACTGTGTGCTTCACCTTCATCAGGTTGTGTTGCTGCTCTTTGTTTGGTCCCTGGTCTCAGTTCCAGTCTACTCTTACTGCTTCAGGATCTCTGCTTGTTGTTCCAGCTGCTAGGTTCAAACTTTCTGCTGCTCTGGTCTCAGTCTGACTTTAATAATAAAATCTCACCTCTCAGGATCTGATCCTTTAAAGTCAACAACTTGACCTTTTGAACTGTCACTCCTCATGGATCCATCACTCCAGTCAAATGATTCAGACCTTTGGTGGAGAGAAGAGTTAGACAGTGTTACTTTGAGAGTAATCTGTTACTGGTGTTAAAAAGTAACTTCTGTTACAGCACCACCTACTGAGACAAGTAGGTTAAATACATGAACACAAAGGAACTTACTGTCCTGTTGTGTTCAAAACACTTTAAGTTTGTGCATGTATTGTCCAGTGCAGGTCTAAACCAATGAACCAACCTGTGTGTCAGGTTAAACAGGGACAGTTCATGTACATGCTTTGTGTCTTCAGTGAGTTGTTGATTTAAATGAGCATCCTGCAGTTAGCCATGATGCTAGTGTTAGTAGCTGGCATTAGATCACATATTACAATAAAAAAAGTAATCAGAGTACTCTGCTGCGTTACTTTACATCGACACTGATGGAGAGTCTGACAGAAGGAAGGATGATAGAGACTAAACTGGAAGACTGTGCCTGAGTGTTTGGCCCAGTCACAAATACACTGTGTGTGTGAAGTATTCATACATGTTGTGGTAACGTTTGCACATAAGGAAAAGAACCACGTCACTTATGAATGAGAACGTCAAGGTCATCTCAGTAAAACAAGCAAGTGTTACATTGGAGGGTAAAAGAAAACAAACAGGAAGTGAGATATAGACAAAGAAGAAGAACACGTGTAGTCACTTTTTAAATCTTACGTCCACCTTATCCATTAATATCTGATTCATTAAAGTCTGTTTGTAAATCTTCTCACCTGTTATCATCCATGGATGTAAACACAGAGTCAGTGATTGTGCTGTGTTCTGAAGGATCTCTGTGAGACATGGAGAAACACAGTGTTATTTAGTTTAGTTTAAATGTTACAATATGTCTCTGTGTACATTTCACGGAGCAACAACAAGCATCAACGTGCAGAATGATGTCACTACAGTAAATATTTCAGGTGAGAGCAGCTGAAGAAGAAAACATGGATCAACAGATGCTTTGATTGTTAAAGCTAGCAGCTAGCTGTAACTGCTTCAAGAACTCATCATGTCATCATCAGCTGCTACTTGCTGCATGTTAAACACTTTCACACTGACTGAGCTCTGTAGAGTGGAAGAACTGCTGTGACAGACTCAGACTGTGTTTGGAGCTGATTAGAGGACATCACCTCACCTGACAGCTTCATGCTCTGAGACATGTTGTCCATTTGGATACATTTCTGGGGGATAGACTATGTCCTCCATGTTCTTACACTGACTTATTTCCTGTGTACAACTGCAGGAATAAACACATCAGTTGTTAGCTTTGTGTGTCCTCTTGGTAACACCATGACTCTGGCTGTTGTTCATCATTAGAATTGTGAAATAGTTTAAACATAGTTAAACATATGTTGAAATGTAGTCGAATATCTGAACAGAATGATAGTTTAATCGTTTCTGTAGCTTAAAGTATGACCAAGTAGTTGAAGGTCAAAGTTAGAGGAGTTTAATTCTCCATTATTTTCAAATGGGCTGAAAAAAGCTTAATAACCACAAAACTAAACCCCCACAGTACACAGAGGTTTGATAGTTTGCTAGTTACAGCTGGTCAGTGAGTCAGTGACAGAGCACCTAGAACACCAGGAGATCAGGAAATGATGGATTACATTACCTCACAGATGGAAGAGGAGGAGGGGACAGGGCTATACAATCATCCATCAGGACCTGAGGTGAAGACAAACATTGAACTGTGAGACGGTGTCAGGGTGGAGCAGCAGCCTCCATCAGGTTCTAGGACTTAGAAACTAAACATTCTTAACACTACAGTCAGAAAACACTTGATCACAGTGACACCTGTGGTCGTTCAGTGAACTGCATCCTGTTGTTGGTGCACATGCTCAGTCTCCATGTGTGCTGTGAGTGTGTCTGTGTTTTACAGCAGCTCTTTGTGTGTTTAGTGTGTTGGACCTGTTGTTGTTTGTGTGTGGTTCATGTGTTGTTGTTAGATCCTCCCTGCAGCACCTTCTACAACTTTGTACCATGAACCACATCAGCTGCTGAAGTCATGTTAGTTCAACATCACATCCACTCAGACTGAACTCTGCTGCAAATGATATTAGCAGGTAGACAAGCTAACATTAGCCTGCTAGCTGTAACTTATCACAGCAGAGGTCACTGAGGTCACTGCTAACAGCTCTACATGGACAGTTACTGTGTGATGATTCTGTCATTTGTTCTCCTGTCAACATCAACACAACACACTGAGCTGAACAAAGAGGATAAATACCGTGCATGGCTCCAGGAGCTGCGGGTACACGAATATCTTGGACTCCGTGATCGACTCCGTCTCGACCACTATGTGTATGAGTGGTGAAGCTCTGTCAGACATGGAGAAACACAGTGTTATTTAGTTTAGTTTAAATGTTACAATATGTCTCTGTGTACATTTCACGGAGCAACAACAAGCATCAACGTGCAGAATGATGTCACTACAGTAAATATTTCAGGTGAGAGCAGCTGAAGAAGAAAACATGGATCAACAGATGCTTTGATTGTTAAAGCTAGCAGCTAGCTGTAACTGCTTCGAGAACACTAGGGGTGGGCGATACTGAAGATTTCAGTATCGATCCGATACCAAGTAAATCCAGGGCCAGTATCGCCGATACCAATACCGATACCGATACTTTTACTTTTAAATTTCATGATCATAAATAATTATTTTTTTGCCTTCTTTTTTTGCCTTTAAATAGATTATCGTGATTAGCAGAATAATAATACACAAGAAAAATGTGTTAAGTAAATCAAGCTGCAAACAAAAGTGCAGAACTGTATAAGTTTGAAATTTTAACTTCACAATCATGTCAGCAATGCTCCTTGTGACAGCCATGGCTCTTTGTGAATCATGCAGGTGAAACAGCATGACTAAGATACTTTTATAAAAGTTTAACACCTACCTGCATGTAGTCTAAATATGAAGAATAAAGATCCTTCAACAGTTATCACCAAAGCATAATTATATTAATCATACTGAAATATATATCATTATATAAACTTATATAATTACATTATTAGATATATTTTGGAATTTGAGAAAAACAAGATTTATTTCAGCTGGTGATATGATGACTGTTCAGTCATTCTGCTAAAATTGCATGTCTTATCACAGCACTCAGAAAGACACCATTAATTCATGCTGCAGATTACTCAATCTAACCCTTCACTTTTTAAAATCATCTACCTGTGTTTTGCAGTAAAGCCTTTGTCAGTGACCACTGTCTCTGGTTCATGTTTGGGGATCTGCCTCTTCCTCCTCCCTCTGTTTACTCTGCAGCTCGAGGTCTTTGGGCTCTGCTGCTTTATGTTTGTGTAAATGAGTTGTGTTTCCACAGTGGCAGGTCGCTTTCCTGAACCCCTCAAGTAGCAGTTTCTTCTTCTCGTCTGTCGCTGTGAAATAACTCCAAACAGCGCTCCTCTTCCTCTCTGCCATCTCCATGATTCTAGCTGCACTTTACAGCCAATCAGGAGCTCTGTCTGCTCCGGCAGAGTGGAGAAGGAGGGGGAGGGGCGGTTGTGCCTGCGCACTGAGCAGAGTGAGAGAGGAGCGCTGTCTGCACCGCGAGTAAATACGAGTAAAGTTGCTGAAGGTACAGAAGAGAAACTTCCACAGAAATATCGATCTCATCACGCTAGTATCGAGTAATTACTGATCCTAACGTTGATATCGATACTATCGATATTTAGATCGATTCGCCCACCCCTAGAGAACACATCATGTCATCATCAGCTGCTACTTGCTGCATGTTAAACACTTTCACACTGACTGAGCTCTGTAGAGTGGAAGAACTGCTGTGACAGACTCAGACTGTGTTTGGAGCTGATTAGAGGACATCACCTCACCTGACAGCTTCATGCTCTGAGACATGTTGTCCACAGGATGTTGAATCCTCCATGTTCTTCCACTGACTTACTCCCTGTGTACCTGCAGGAATAAACACATCAGTTGTTAGCTTTGTGTGTCCTCTTCGTAACACCATGACTCTGCTTGTTGTTCATAGAAAATATTTTGTGTCTTTAGTTCATATCAAACAGAGAAACAGTTCTCTCCAGTCTTCAGCACATCCAGCTGATTTTATTTCCATGATCCACTCCATCCACTAACATGGAGGAGGTGGGGTTGATGACCTATACTGCAGCCAGCCAGCAGGGGGCGCTCCAGGTGTCCTGTGTTTGTGAGTGAGTGTTTCAGACAGCAGCGGTTCATTCATGAATAAAACTACGGCCTCATTACAATCCTTAGAAATTAAAGTGGCATCATGTTTCTGTCATAGTGCAAAATGTTGGTGAAGCTGACGACTGTCTGAGTCCACCTGTACATATCTTTATATATATCTGACCATGTGACCATTACTGATCGCTTTTATTTACACGCAGCTTTCCAAGTTCACTTCATGTGGTCTGTCTTCTTTAAACAGCATCAGGTCAAAGACAGCTTCAAGATCCAAGACAAAGCTTCATGAGCTGCAGGTCTTCCTGTGAACTATGCTGAATAATCAGAGGAACACAACACGTTCTGTCTGAATTAAATACATTCATATTTCATATTTGTCTCATAATAGCACATTTACCTCACAGGTTATATAGTGTGCAGTGTGTGTCCCCCTGTCGGCCATTTTATCTCAGCTCAGCACTAACTAACCAGCAGCCTGACACAAGCTTTAACAAAATAAATCACTAAATAAAAACTAACAGATAAACACTGTGGACTTTCAGGCTTTCAGCTAATAAGCAGAGATTAATCAGTGAGTGGCTGAAACAGCCTTTGTTCACACAGGACTCAACAAGCTTCACTTTCTGTTTCTTCCCTGATCAGCTGAACAAAACATGCATCATTAAAGCGTCACAGCTCTGAGAGAAGAACTGACAGATTAAACAAGCTGAGACAGATTGAATCAATCTAAGTTAAAACTCACTGTGGAGAAAATCTATGTAAGAAGAAAACTCACTGTTTGTTTCTGTGTAACTGCACCACAGCAGCTGCAGCTCTGCCTCGTCCTCAACTTTCAGAAGGAAGTGCGATGTTTGTAAAAGGGCGGAGCTTCCTGAGGTCAGATCAGGGGCCGGACTGCAGGTCAGCATGCTGGTCTGAGAGAGGGAGAGAGAGGGAGAGAGGGAGAGAGAGAGAGGGAGAGAGAGAGGCACAAAACTATGAGGAAGACAGTGAACAGATTATGAGATGATATTACCAGTATGAGCCAGACTGAGGAGAGTAGAGGAGAGGTCAGAGGTCAGAGGTCAGAGGTCAGAGGGAAACCTCTCGGTGGATCATGTTTGTGCCCCCACAGTGTAGGTCTAGAGCAGCATAGCTGTGCTAAAAGTTAAGATTTTATCAGCCCTGTGACACCTGTTCTACCTGTGGCAACTGTAACTATCAAAGTCAAAGTCAAAGTCAGCTGTTGTCAGGGTTCTTTTGTAGAGGGAAGGGGGAGAAAGTGGGGCCCAGCAGGGAGAGAGTTCAGCTTCCTGACAGCCTGGTGGATGAAGCTGTCCCTCAGTCTGCTGGTCCTGGCCCGGAGGCTTCAGTCTCTTTCCTGATGGCAGCAGACTGAAGAAGCGGTGTGAAGGGTGGGTGGGGTCTCCTGAGATGCGGAGGGCCTTTCGGGTGAGACGGCTGTCGTAGAGGTCTTGGAGGGAGGGGGGAGGGACGCCGGTGATCCTCTCAGCTGCTCTCACTATGCGATGAAGCGTCTTCCTGCAGGTGGCGGTGCAGGCTCCGTACCACAGTGATGCAGCTGGACAGGATGCTCTCAACAGCCCCTCTGTAGCCCTACACACTAGGTCTAAGGCTAACTGTACGCCTTACTGAACAGAAAGGTTTTAAGTCTAGTCTTAAAGGTGGAGGCAGTGTCTGCCTCTCTGACCCATGGCTCCATAGTAGCGGTGCCTTTTAAGAATCCTAGGAACTACAAGTAAACCTGCACTCAGAGATCTGAGTGTCCTATTAGGAACATATGGTACAATCAGGTCCTGCAGATACAATGGAACCAGTCCATGAAGAGCCTTGTAGGTTAGAAGAAGGATCTTGAAGTGTATTCTTGAGTCCACTGGGAGCCAGTGAAGAGACGCTAGAACAGCAGAGATATGATCCCTTGTTTATATATTTGTTGTTGATGGGCTTGTTGCTGCAGGTAATAACTGGATCTTCTGTCTATGATGATGCACAGATTATAATCAGATTATAATCCCAGCAGCTGTTAACACTCTTTAAACACACGTCCAGTCTCAGCCTCTCCTGCAGTGGCAGCAACATGTGGAAGTTTAACTCTAAACATTTGACTATGAAACAATAAAACACCAGACAGAGTCCAAAGTAAGGTTGAAACATTTAATGTTCAGCAAACAAACATCAAAACAAATAACAGCTACCTTAAGGTAAAAAACATGCATTTGACAAGAATCTCAATAATCATCCCATCCTCATCAGGAGGAGCTAACACCACACACAACAATGTTGAGCAATGTCAGCTCACTTTGACTCCTGTGAACATGTGCCGCTGTGTGGAGCCACAGTCACCTCCTGATTACGAGACAGAAGCAGTAACAGCAATACTATTATATTAAATGATGAGCCTGTACAGTAAGGAAAGAGTTAAAACACTGTGAACGATTCTACATTGACCTCCACAGGTTAAAGAGAATTGTCCTCTGTGCAGTACAACAATCTTAAACAGAGCCTTATTTACTCCTCACACACAAACAGTATGAAGTGAGACAGAAGTGCAGACAGTGAACTGATGAACCACAGCTGCAGCTTTAACCGTCCAAACAGTTTCTGTTTCTAAAAAACAGCCATTAAATTTAAATTAAATTTCATGAAATGCACCAAACACATCAGATAAAAGTAGGGCTGTGCGATTTGACGATAAATGATCGTGAAGGATTTGAACGTATCGGCGATCTACCAGAACGGACAGATCGTTTTATCGTCCATAGAGCACCTTCTATTAATTGCAGTTCTATGTTCGCGAAGATGCGTGAGTTTTTTTTCACTCGTCCAACTCTCAGTGCGCTTAACGTGAACACGACCAACCAATGACAGCCTCCCTGTTAGGAAGCTACGGCTGAAAACGAAAAGAGAACGGAGCAACTGGTCCCTGAAAGAACTCCACCTTTATGTTCGGCACTGTTTCTGCCGGCAGCAGCGGCGCGTCTGCTAAGCCTGTGTGTGTGTGTGTGTGTGTGTGTGCGGCCACGTGTGTACATCAGATGCAGACAACAGCAAATGACGTCACCGAAACAATAACGCAGGCATTTGATGAAGAGGCTCCATGAGGACTCTAGTAAACGGTGGACAGAGCTGACAGCAGCAGCTCCGTTTGTCCTTAGATATGATTCCGTTGACGTCGCTAGCCCTATTTTAGGGGGGCTTCAGCCTCCCTAAAATAATCCAAAGCCCCCCTATAATTTGCGGCAATATTTTATTTATTATTATTATCTTGATTATTTCGGAGTTGTTGTCGTATACGACACGAGAGCATATGTCTTACAAAGTCGCTCATACATCAGGAAAGTAATAGCTAGAGACGTTCTGTTTCTTTCCTCGAAAAGAGGACACTTCAGGCATGTGTGATGTAGACTGGCTGTATTATTCTACGGGCGAGTCAGTGTCCAATCGGACCATCGAGCGATATCACGAGGGGCTCAAATATCCAATTGTAGAGCCTTGTGCCTCTGACGTGTGTATCAAAGATGTCTTCTGAAGACAAGAGAAGTATCTCCACTAACTAGCTGAGTCGTCTACACGTCTGAAAAGCGGCTCTGAACACAATAATAGACGCGTAGCGGACTGTTATCTCAGCCGGAAGGTGCATTGTTCTGCATACCCCTGTTATACACTGTTATTCACTGTTATTTCTTACTGGAAACTTTTATTTGACTTATTAGCGGTGCTATGTTTTGTTACGCTAACCCGGAAGTTACGTCAGGACGTTCCGGATGAACAGGGGAGCTCGCGCTCAGACGCTCACAGTAAACTGCGCTTCTTTCATGTAGCGCAGCTTCATTTTTCAACTTTTGCCACACAACTATTGCAGGGACAAAAGAGACATTTACAGCGCGACTATTTCTGAAAGAATAAGAAAAGATTATAGACTGAGATGCTGTTTCTGAGTCACTGGCAGAAGACTTTTCCACAGATGAACAGCTGGATTGGTGCAATGTTCACACAGCACACTCTTCACTCTTTTGATGCACTATGTACAGTTTTCTACAAACCACTTCTACCTCCACTCATCTGTGCAGTAATTGTTAATCTGTAAACTCTTTTTTGAGTGTATTGCATAATATCGGTAGTTTATTTTATTATGTATATAGCTTTTCTTATCTTTTGCTTTCTGTAACTGTGCTGTTGCAAAAACGCAATTTGCCCATTGTGGGACAAGTCTGTGGGAAATTACCTGGAGCATCTGGAACCATCTGAAAAATAATATATATAATGACAATAAGAAATGAAGTAATCATAATGTGTAAATATGTATTTTGTTATACTTATTTGTGTTTCTTACATTTATTTTATAGAGAAAAGTGTCCGAGTCGCAAATTCCACCGCCGCCGCCCCCCGCCGGAAAAAAAAAATTCAACGGGGGGGCGGGCGGCGGTGGAATTTGCGACTCGGCCACTTTTCTCTATAAAATAAATGTAAGAAAAAAAAAGAAAGATTGCTCATAGTCTGACACCAACTCTTGCATACATGCAGAAGAGGTCAGGCTAAGATTATGCGCTCAGACAACACTAAATTCGTTGCCACAGAAAGAGAGTTACGCAAGGCGCTTCAAGATCTGAATCAAAGAAGAGTTGCAGATATGATGATGATGGAAAAGCGAGTCAAATGGATCTTTAATGGATGTTCATATTTATGTTATTTATTGTTTTCTAATTAGTTTTGTATGCAAGGATCCACGAGAACAGAGAACTCGCTCCGCGGGTGGTAAAAAAAAAAAAAGTTCGTTTCGGCACGGAGGTACCATACTCCCCGAGAAGTGTGTGCATAAGACCCTCCTACACAGCGCACGTCACACACCAAAGGTTGACAGTGCAGTTGTGTTTTAAACTGTGAGCACAGTCGTGGTGACCTGGCCTAACGAGCTGATAATGTTCAGGGAAGAGGGCGCACAGCTGACAACAGATAGAAGATCAGTAGCTGACTGTAGCAGACCTCTGGTCTGTGTGAGTTTAACTCTGTGAACGTGTGGATGACTGTCTGCAATAATACATCCCGTCTCCCGGGGTTTAATGTCCACGAGCCGCTGTAACGCGGTGATCAATCGGTGATCATCCTCCTTCTGTCTGTGTGTTCTGCACCTGAAGAAGCTCTTGGCTTCTCCACATTCATCACGCCCACAATAAATTCCGACCAATCACAGCATGGTTGACGCACAGCACTGAGAGAAAAAGTTCTGCCTATACTTTTTGGAAAAAATAACATTAATTAAGCTTAATGAGGCAGGCAGAGCTGTTACCATATTTGGTAACCATATGGCATTTGTCTGCATTTGGCAGCCATATTTGTAGTCTTTATCAGACTTTAAGCATTATATCTGTCTTATTGATCATCCTTCAGCTGTATAGTATTCGGCTACTTCTTTATCAAATCATTACACATGATATCTGCCATATTCATCGCTTTGGAGCTGTTTGCTACATGTCCACTAAGCATATACTGTGTTGTAGAGCAACATCTTGTGATTCTGACTGTGTCCATACTTTTTGCCTGAAGGCTTCGGTTTGGACAAAAACAGAAGTTGCTTAGAGGGTGTTTTTACATTGGAAACGCATTAGGAGGGGACAGAGAGAGCTGCAGTTAGGGGCAGTTGATAACCATTCAGGTTGCCATGGATACAGGCAGACAGGGGCTGTTACCGTGGTGACAGGCTTTGATCTTTGACAATAAAGGCAAAGATTAAAGGTAGGTGTTCATACTCAGGCCGTTGTAGGAGCGAGAGCGCAGCGCAGAGCTTTAGTTGTTGTTCGACGAGCAATAAAGCTGTTTGGTGAACACTTTCAACGATAGACACAGCAGGATATTTTGCCTGAATTGCAAAGCAAATCATCTCAAGCGTGACTAAACTTGGAGAAGAGAAGGATCAGAGAGGAAGAAGGAGACACACAGCTGCAGAGGAGGCTAACATCTCAGCAACAGATTTCTTCACACAGTCAGATTCGTGGTGAGTACCAACAGTAGTGAGTGATAAGTGCAACTTCATGTTTATTCAAAGAGAGAGAGGGAGAGAGAGTCGTGCGCATTTACGCACATGCTGTGTGTGTGTGTGTGTGTGTCTGCGCGTATTGGGGCGAACTCCCCTCTGCGTGATAGAGAGACCAGAGAAGTGTAAACCCAGGGACTGTAGAGACGGTGGAGCTCCTGGTGACGTTAAACCAAAGCGTTTTGCCAGCTGTTCAGGGAGAGTGCCGGTCTTTTCCTCATTCATGGTGAAGTGACTGGACCAGAGCAAACCTATTTTCTACCTTGCTGCCATTTCCACATCTTTTACAGGATCAACATGAAATTGCACACATTTGTAGAGAAAGCACTTGTGATGCTCACAGTTTTTAAATTTTTTGTCTGAGTGTTTTGGTTTGGACACACCAAGCAGTTGTTCAGAGGGTGGAACCCCTATCAAAATACATGGGATCTGCCCTGAGAGGAGTAACAGGAGGCTGACACACCTCTCTCTCCAACATTAATTAAGCTTAATTAGGCAGGCAGAGCTGTTACCATGGTGAGAAGCTGACACACAGAGGCATACAAAGCAGCCATATTTGTAGTCTTTATCAGACTTTATCAGTGTAGTTTTTTGGCGCAGCGTATCTTCAGCATACATTGACCGATTTCAGCCATTCAACTATCTCTGTTCCCTTCCTAATGCATTTCCAATGTTTCCCATCCAGGCTCGTGTCCTCACAGGGTATACCCCGCCTCTCACCCAAAGCTAGCTAGGCTAGGCTCCAGCTCCCCGTGACCCTCCACTGCAGGACAAGCGGGTTAACAGAAGATGGATGGATGGATGTCCAAACTGATGCCTTCAGGCAGAAAACAAGAAGAAAAGCGCGAGAAGAAAGAGCGCCAAGAACAAGAGAAGCGCGAGAAGAAAGAGCGCCAAGAACAAGAGAAGCGTGAGAAGAAAGAGCGCAAAGAAAGAGAGAAGCGCGAGAAGAAAGAGCGCCAAGAACAAGAGAAGCGCGAGAAGAAAGGACAACCGTTGAAGCAGTTTGTTGTGGAATCAGACGGCTTAATCACTGGACTGGAAAAGGCCAATGGGACCGTCCTCACAAATGAAAATCTCAGAAAGGCTGCTGAAGAACATACCCTGTGTTCTTCCAAGTGTGAGGAGCTGGCCAACGAGGTCTGCAGTCTGAGGAGTGAGCTACAGAAGGCCAAAAAGACCGTCCTGGAAAAAGACAGTAAGATCAGCCAACTGTCAGAGGACAGGTCCTCCTTACAGGATCAGCTGAAATGTGAGCAGGAAGCAAGAGAAAGCGTTGAGAAACACCTTGATGAGCTCAAGAAATGTAACAGCGATCTTAATTCAGAGCTGGTTAGTAAGGAGCATGTCATCACTGACCTGTTTGCTGAAAACAAGCATGTCTGCAACGAGCTGGTCAAGAGCAAGGCCAAGTTCAGACAGTTGGAGGAGGGAGAGCTGGAATTTGAGCAAAAACAGAAAAGTTTACAGCACTCTCTGACTCTGCAGCAGAAAGAGGCTCTAGAGTTAAGGGTGAAGTCTGAACAGCTCAGAAAACAAAATGAAGACCTCAGACAGGCTGCTGAAGAACATGCCCAATGTTCTTTCAAGTGTGAGGAGCTGGCCAACGAGGTCTGCAGTCTGAGGAGTGACCTACAGAAGGCCAACAAGACCGTGCAGGAAAAGGACAGTAAGATCAGCCAACTGTCAGAGGACAGGTCCTCCTTACAAGATCAGCTGAAAGGTGAGCAGGGAGCAAAAGAACGTGAGGAGCTCAAGCAACATGACAGCGACCTGATTGCTGAGAGCAAGGATCCCTGCAACCAACTGTCCAAGAGCAGGGACAAGGACAGACCGTTGGACCCCGAACAGCGGGTAGGCATCTTTGTGCCACAATGGATAAAATTACAGGAACCTCCAAAAAGAGAATGTGTTGCAGAGACACCAGAAAGCAGATTGGACAGGCTGTTCTGCATACACGAGCAGGGCAACCTAGAGCCAGACAACCTAAGGGACCAGGAATATGCTGACTATCAGCACAGCTGGGACTACAACAGGAGTGTAGACCACCAGGACCTATACAGCCTGGGCAACCTGAAGATTGGGGATAATTGTGGAAAGGAGACAGGCGAAAGAAAGACAGGAAGAAAGAAGAAAAAGAAGACAGACAGAAGATATTGAAGTAGACCTAAGTCTGTGAAATTAACCTGTTTTTTCTGACAACGATTAAATGTGCTTTATAAATAAAATTAAAAAACTTGACCTTGTTTACTTGACCTTATTTTATCTAACAGTGTCCACGTTCTTTCTCCAGTCCAGTTTGTGGTCCAAGTACATTCCCAAGTAGTAGATACACTGATTAATGGATGGATAACATTTACATGTCAGTGTAAGAGTCTCAAATCTTTGGGGTATTTGATGGTAAACTGAATAGAGTTGGATTTATTGAACATAAACAGACAAATGTATTGCTTGAAACAAATAATTTGCTTGGCTTTGATCATTTGATTTGATTGATTATGTAAATCAGGGGTAAAAAAAGTTTTACTGTTAATTAATCATTAATGTTGCTTTACATGCAGGTTCTCAACTGTAACCCCTAATTTTAATTTATAAGGAGCTTCTCATCGTATGGAGGTATGAGTAGCGCTTCAGATGGCCATCAAGAAGCTGTCGATTGTCATGGAGGAGTGTGTGGCGAACAGGACGACGTGTGCGAGTACGGCGGCTGCATGTTCGGTTTGGACACAGGAAGCAGTTGTTCAGAGGGTGGAAATGCATGAAAACTGCCCTGAGAGGGAGATCCATCATCATTAGACATATCTGCTATATTGATCAATCATTTACAGTCATAGTCTCACTAAGCCTCCGCTATTACTCCAAGACAATTCACCTGCTAGTCAAACCTTGTAATTCAGCAGAGGTTGTACAAGGTGTAATGCAATGTAGTACAATAAACTACAAAAGGTCACGATGCATCTGTAGCGTTTTAATACCTCACTCATTCATAGTTTGGAAGTTTCTCCTCTCTGTCCTCTCTGTTGGAGGAACTCTTAAGCGTCTTAGAAGTTCTCCTCTCTACTCCTAACAGTTTCTCACCTTAAAGGCTGTTCCATACTCCACGAGAACAGAGAACTCGCTCCACGGGTGGTAAGAGTAAAAAAAAGTTCTTTTCGGCACGGAGGTACCATACTCCGCGAGACGTGCGTGTGCAGAACTCCTCATACGGCCTCCTACGCAGCGCACGTCACACACCAAAGGTTGACAATGCAGTTGTGTTGTAAACTGTGAGCACAGTCGTGGTGACCTGGCCTAACGAGCTGATAATGTTCAGGGAAGAGGGCGCACAGCTGACAACAGATAGAAGATCAGTAGCTGACTGTAGCAGACCTCTGGTCTGTGTGAGTTTAACTCTGTGAACGTGTGGATGACTGTCTGCAATAATACATCCCGTCTCCCGGGGTTTAATGTGCGTCCAGTCGCTGTAACGCTGTGATCAATACTGGGATTAGTTTTTAGCGCCACCTTGTGGACGGACTCTCTCCTCTGTGCGCCGTGTTTCTCCTTCCAGCAGCTGTTTGCAGCTGCTCATCTAAACTGTCCATCGTCGCTGTGCTTCCTCCTTCTGTCTGTGTGTTCTGCACCTGAAGAAGCTCTTGGCTTCAACACATTCATCACGCCCACAATAAATTCCAATCACAGCATGGTTGACGCACAGCACTGAGAGAAAAAGTTCTGCCTGGGCCATGTGTCCGAGAGCGCTGCACAACGGGCGGTCCGAGAGAAAAATGATGTCATTTTGTGGGCGTAACGTCTGCAGGGGGGAGGGAGTTCTCTGTTCTCGCGGAGTATAGATCCAGCTTTAAAATCATGATCCAGGTCTTTTGACCTGTCACTCTTCATGGATCCATCACTGCAGTCAGGATTCAGAGCTTTGGTGGAGAGCAGAGTTAGACAGTGTTACTTTGAGAGTAATCTGTTACTGCTTCAGCATCTCCTACTGAGACAAGTAGGTTATATACATGAACACAAAGGAACTTACTGTGCTGTTGTGTTCAAAACACTTTAAGTTTGTGCATGTATTGTCCAGTGCAGGTCTAAACCAATGAACCAACCTGTGTGTCAGGTTAAACAGGGACAGTTCATGTACATGCTTTGTGTCTTCAGTGAGTTGTTGATTTAAATGAGCATCCTGCAGTTAGCCATGATGCTAGTGTTAGTAGCTGGCATTAGATCACACATTACAATAAAAAAGTAATCAGAGTACTCTGCTGCGTTACTTTACATCGACACTATGGAGACACTGATGGAGAGTCTGACAGAAGGAAGGATGATAGAGACTAAACTGGAAGACTGTGCCTGAGTATTTGGCCCAGTCACAAATACACTGTGTGTGTGAAGTATTCATACATGTTGTGGTAACGTCTGCACATAAGGAAAAGAACCACGTCACTTATGAATGAGAACGTCAAGGTCATCTCAGTAAAACAAGCAAGTGTTACATTGGAGGGTAAAAGAAAACAAACAGGAAGTGAGATGTAGACAAAGAAGAAGAACACGTGTAGTCACTTTTTAAATCTTACGTCCACCTTATCCATTAATATCTGATTCATTAAAGTCTGTTTGTAAATCTTCTTACCTGTTATCATCCATGGATCCATAACCACAGTCAGTGATTGTGCTGTGTTCTGAAGGTGCTCTGTCAGACATGGAGAAACACAGTGTTATTTAGTTTAGTTTAAATGTTACAATATGTCTCTGTGTACATTTCACGGAGCAACAACAAGCATCAACGTGCAGAATGATGTCACTACAGTAAATATTTCAGGTGAGAGCAGCTGAAGAAGAAAACATGGATCAACAGATGCTTTGATTGTTAAAGCTAGCAGCTAGCTGTAACTGCTTCAAGAACTCATCATGTCATCATCAGCTGCTACTTGCTGCATGTTAAACACTTTCACACTGACTGAGCTCTGTAGAGTGGAAGAACTGCTGTGACAGACTCAGACTGTGTTTGGAGCTGATTAGAGGACATCACCTCACCTGACAGGTTTAAGCTCTGAGACATGTTGTCCATTTGGATACATTTCTGGGGGATAGACTATGGCCTCCATGTTCTTACACTGACTTATTCTCTGTGTACAACTGCAGGAATAAACACATCAGTTGTTAGCTTTGTGTGTCCTCTTGGTAACACCATGACTCTGGCTGTTGTTCATCATTTTAGAATTGTTAAAACAGTTTAAACATAGTTAAACATAAGTTGAAATGTAGTCGAATATCTGTACAGAATGATAGTTTCATAGTGTCTGTAGCTTAAAGTATGACCAAGTAGTTGAAGGTCAAAGTTAGAGGAGTTTAATTCTCAATTATTTTCAAATGGGCTGAAAAAAGCTTAATAACCACAAAACTAAACCACCACAGTACACAGAGGTTTGATAGTTTGCTAGTTACAGCTGGTCAGTGAGTCAGTGACAGAGCACCTAGAACACCAGGAGATCAGGAAATGATGATTACATTACCTCACAGATGAACGACGAGGAGGGGACGGGGCTCTACGAGGTTCCAACCGGACCTGAGGTGAAGACAAACATTGAACTGTGAGACGGTGTCAGGGTGGAGCAGCAGCCTCCATCAGGTTCTAGGACTTAGAAACTAAACATTCAGAACACTACAGTCAGAAAACACTTGATCACAGTGACACCTGTGGCCGTTCAGGGAACTGCATCCTGTTGTTGGTGCACATGCTCAGTCTCCATGTGTGCTGTGAGTGTGTCTGTGTTTTACAGCAGCTCTTTGTGTGTTTAGTGTGTTGGACCTGTTGTTGTTTGTGTGTGGTTCATGTGTTGTTGTTAGATCCTCCCTGCAGCACCTTCTACAACTTTGTACCATGAACCACATCAGCTGCTGAAGTCATGTTAGTTCAACATCACATCCACTCAGACTGAACTCTGCTGCAGATGATATTAGCAGGTAGACAAGCTAACATTAGCCTGCTAGCTGTAACTTATCACAGCAGAGGTCACTGAGGTCACTGCTAACAGCTCTACATGGACAGTTACTGTGTGATGATTCTGTCATTTGTTCTCCTGTCAACATCAACACAACACACTGAGCTGAACAAAGAGGATAAATACCTCATCTGGCCCCAGGACCATCAGGGCTTCATCCAGGACCATCAGGGCTTCATCCAGGACCATCAGGGCTTCATCCAGGAACTTCTTTTCTTCTTCCAGGTTTCGGCTCACCTTCTTGGGGAAATGATACAATGAAGCCAGCGTGTCCTGAGTGTTAGAGCTGGGTACAGAATACACAACAGTAACATGTTTCGCTCAAACATTTGTGTAATAATTGTCATGTTTCTCAGTATACATCAAACTTAACATATTCTGTAGTCTGTGAGTAAAACACATTTTATGGTCACTCCCAGCTGAAGCTGTGTTTCTTGTATTGTTCTCTAACTTTAATCTCTGTCTCTCCTTCTCCTTGTTAGTGTTTTGACTGATCACCTTTTGTTATGTTGTCTGTTAAATATAAAGCTCCAGGTCAACATCAAACTAAAAGCATGAATGTCTGTAATCATGTATGTTTCACACACCAAAGTATGTGCTGTTAACACACATCAATTTAAAACAATTAACTTCATGTTATATGATCTTTTGTCAAAAACTATGAACGTCACCAACTGTGTGTTCTTTAAGAAGATTCTAATAGGAGAATGAATTATGAACTGGACGTTCAACCACAGACTCTCTGCTCAGTCTTTCACCCTTTTTGTTCAGGTTTCTCTGTGAAATACTTTAACTCTCCTAACGAGTCCACCTTCATCTGTTACTGGCTCTGAGACTCTTCCAAGCCTCCACACAGATCCTGGTGGTCTTTTGACAGTGTCCATCACTATATCACCTACTTGAATGTTTCTCCTGTGGAGTCCTCGAACTGCAGGAGCTCCTCAATTGACTGTTCTTCAGGTCTTGGTGGAGAGGATCTGGTCACAGAGAGACACATCAGACACAGACTCAGTCTGGGTTTTGGTCCTGATCAGAGGACCAGCAGCTAGCTGTGATGTAGCTAACATGTCCACATGTTCAGTCTTCTTCTGTCGTCACATGAACACATGAAAATATAAAAGTGAAAATATTCTCATCTATGCACAGAATGGAAGACTGAGAGCTTTACACAGTGAACACTTGGTACATGTGATGAGTTCTCTGATGAGTGACTTTATGAGAACTTACTGCTGAGGCTGATGGGGAGACTCTGATGGAGGAGACCCACAAGAACTCCTCATAGATCCAGCACTGGTTGAAGGTTCTGGTGAGAGTCTGTCAGACATGAATGAAGACAAAAACAGAACATGACACAAACAGACACACACTGACCTAACTTATTCCTCACTCCATTTATTTATATTATTTATGTCACAACCTGACATCCTGATTTCTGTCATGATGCTGATGTGTGTACTTACAAATAACTGCAACATAACAGTGTTCATCAGTGTTATAACGATCATGTTGGAAATACATTGATGAAATATTGATGCTATTTACTTTGTGTCTGCATTTTCTTGTTTCTTGCTTTATGCACCTTTCCTTTGTCATCACATGAACAGCAGCAGACATGACTAACACACATGAAGAGTGTAACACACACAGAACCAACACTCTGACCTGTTCCAACAAAAAGTAATCTGAGTACTCTGAAGTGTTTCTTTATGAGGCCTTACCCCTGATTAAAGCTCACTGTCAACTTAGCACAGGAGCAGTTAGCATTTAGCTTCTTATGGCTCTACTTACTCATCATCTGTGAAATACTCAGAATCACTGGATGTCTCCTCATGGTGGTTCTCACTGTAACACAAACACAACAACACTGTTAAAGTCTCAGGACCCAGATTACATTGAGTCAGCACTCTTTTGTCTCACCTGACAGTCTTCATGGAAACATCTCCGGATCCAGAAGCTTCAGGACTCGGAGGAGAGCTGGGTCAGGGTTAGATTTGCACAGGGTTAACTTGAGTGTGATCTAATCTTTTTATAATTTCTGTGTAGTCTAAAGTATTTGAGAATTAGAGGACATCATCTCACCGTGACTGAGCGTCATGGTCAGCATTAACTTTCTCCATCTGTAATAAAAGCAAATGTTTTTATTATTTTGAATTAAACAGGTGAATAAAAACATGTCTCTCCAGCTTCCATGTGTGATTTTAATGATGCTTTGGAAACTTTTAAACACCTTTGTAGTCACGTCATGTTAAACAGCCTGTGGTCTGTGTGTTTGAGACCAACAGCTGAGAGATGAAACCACCTGAGAGCTTTAAGAGGAATCAAACGTACAGTCTGAACTGTGATGACTGTAAACTATGTCCAATCATCTGAGGGGAGTTTCAGAAAAACAAACATTCAAGCCAAAACAAACATGCATACATTTATTATTTATTTCATGCCACACTTTAATAATGGCACATTTGATCTGTTTAGCTGTGTTTGTATTCCTGATATCTAATGTTAAAGGCTGTTTTATCAGAATTCCTTCATCACTGAGGGGAAATTCTTTTGTTGCAGACAAGAAAAAAGAGATGGCATGAAATTGAAATATAATAAATATCTAAATACCTAGACAGCATTTAAATCCCTGAGTCTCTTTTCTTCTGGCCAGCACAATGTGAAGCGTGTGAGCGTAAAAGTACAGTATAGTTTGTATTTTGGACAGCATCCTCCTCTCCTCTCAGACACCTCTGTCTGTCTGGCTTCCTTTATGATTCTGTTGGCTTTAGCCAAAACTAGAAGGCAGCCAACAAACGAACCATCAAAACAGTGAAAGACATGAATCAAAGACACAACAAACAACAAAACAAACTGCGTCGACCCCATTCCACATGCCAGCATGAATTATTTGATTTGTAAGTGAAAGTTCTCCACACCCTGTGCACACACATGTCACCGTTACAGTATAGCAGCTTTTTATATACATAATTACTTACATTTTACTCAGATTGACTAATATTAATATTACTGAGATACAATAGAGATTCAATGAAGTCTCTTTGGACAAGCTGGAAGAGTTTATCTACCTTCATTGTAGGTTGGATGCCGGCACAGCGTTTGGGCTTCTTACGTGCAGGTAGTGTGTTGCACTTCCTGTTACCCTGCCGTCTCCGTGCACAAGTAATAACCAATATTATTATTTTTTTTTTAAATTTTAGATACTGTATTAATCCCAGAGGGAAATTCGTTACTGCTGCTGCACAAGCAGTGTCATACAATGACTAGCAAGGCGCGCCACAGGCTAGGGTGAAGTGTCTTGCCCAAGAACACACAACAGTGACTAGGGAGGAGTTGGGATTGAACCACCAACCTTCCGGTTATTATACCCTGCTATCCCACTGCGCCACTGTTGCCCCCACTTTGGAAAGAATGGACCTCTAAAGAGTGAATATAAGGTCTCATTCTACATAAATGTTTTTCTAATTAGCATTAGAAATATTCTTAAATACGGGGTTACACTTGTTTTGTTTTTATTTACATATAGGACTGTACTGACTGGTTCTTAAATTGTAGATCTTTGAGCGGGCTGTTCTGCAGGACACCAGATCCATCCTCCACCTTCCATTGACCCGTTACAGTTTGCATACAGAACCATGTGAGGATGACGCTCTCCAACCACCCCTCACACCACCTCAGCCACCTGCAAACATTCCCCTTCACTGCATAAACAACTTGATGCTGCTGCTGCAGAACTCTGCACATAAAGACCTGGTGCTCCAACACATTCACTACAGCAGCAGCAACAAAAGGACCATCTGCCATTTCCTCCACTGTCAAGCTGCTGCTGTCTTTGCACTCAGGTTGGTACACTTAGTGCATTACATATTTTCTTCATCTGCACATACTGACTTACATTTTAGATTTTTGCTTTGTGTCAATTGTTTGTTTACGTTTTGTTTTATATCAAACTATTTATTGTAATTTATTTAGTGATACAATCCCAAAGAAAAGTCTGTTTTAACACAAGAAGGAAGACGAAGCCAGAGAAAACAAACAAACTAAAAGCAGCACAGAGTAAATCAGCTCTTTAGCTTCAAGTAACTCACAGACAGTCCATGGTCTCCTCCTGTTTGAATCCATCAAGGTTCTATCAGAACAAACTCGTACAGAGTTTGATGGAGAGAGTCTGGAGGAAAGAGGACAGATAAACACCATGTGAAGAAACAGTTTCTTCAACACAGAAATATAAAAATATAATATAAATATAAGAAATATAAACTGGCACTTTAACAACTTACAGAGAATTCATGGTCTCCTCCTGTTTGAATCCATCAAGGTTCTATTAGAACCCGTTCAATAATCCATGGTCTCCTCAGGGTCACTGTATGTATCCATCAAGGTTCTAAACCAGGGGTCTCAAACTAGCGGCCCACGGGCCGATATTTTGTGGCCCCCCACTTGACATCAAAGTTTAGCGTTAGTGCGGCCCGCACATGTAGCAGTGCTCCGTCAGAATATATTCCCAGAATGGATCAAAGTAGGAGGTTGCCGCGTGTTAATCAGCATTTCCATTTGTGCTCGCTGTGAATACGCAGCTCTCATGAAGTACTTGGAGTTTCTTTCTTTCTTTTTAATCAGGATGCTAGTTCAATAGAACACATGTTCTCAGTAGCTGCCCTCACTGTAAACAAGCTGCACACATGCCTGACACCTGGACATGTGTCTGTGTGAGGAGCCAGTGAACAACTTATTTTCATGTTAAAGCAGCTGGACATATTGTATTTAATTTCTATTCACAATAGATTTTGTTATACTAGCCTACATAAATGTCATTGTCTGTACTGTATCTCCAAAGGTACTGCAAATCACTCATTAAGGAATATGACATGCAGTTTATTTAGTAAACAATGTTTAGATTTTAGTGAAACTGGGGGAAAAATCAGGCTCAGGAAAATTGCCGCTTATCAATTAATCGTTAATTAATCAATAATTTGCATCCCTATTCTGACCTGTTATTAGTAAAGATTGAGCCGATTGGACCAGTTGTATTTTTTTGGAATATTTGAAATCCTTTTTTCTAATGCGGCCTTAATGCGGCACAGCCTCACCCAGACTCTACCCCCAGTGGCCCCCCAGAACGTTTTTAATAAAGTAGAACCCATTTCCTGCTTTCTGGTGGATTTCAACAGAATGTAAACACCTAGTTTACCTACAGATGTAAAGGCTTAACTCAACTATTACTGAGAGTCAATAATAACGCCTTATTTTAAACAATGATACATACAAAACAAACAAGGAAGCAGGTTTGTCAAACGACCTGTCAGGGATCATGCAGGGTGAGTGGACACAGGTGCAAACACTGAGCGGTTCAAAAATCAAAAGTTTTTATTTTAAGCCAGGAGGGCAAAAGGCAAAAACCAACAAACTAAAAATCACACTTGATGTGGTAAAAATATCATGGCAGAGCAAAACTAGAATTACGAGGCATGGCAGGGCAAAACAAGAACAAAACATAAGTCAGGGTAAAACCTGGGTTTCGTGGCTGTGGCAAGGCAGGAACGAGGACGAGACGAAAACAATCCCCTTGGGTGACGACGAAGAGACAAACTGGCAGAGAGTGCAGGGAAGACAAAGACTAAATACACAAGGGCCAGGGAAGACAACGAGACACAGGTGACACACATGAGGGCAGGGCAGGTAATCAACAAGGAGGGAAACCACAGCAAGTAAAACTCAAGACAAAGCACAAGGAGGGCATGACTATCAAAATAAAACAGGAAACAAGACAAGACTAGACAAGAACTAAACACAGATTAAACTAAAAACCCAAAACAAGGAAAACAAAACCATAAATAAACACCAGGTCGTGACACTACCTCTGTGCCACCATAGGTTTAACCACAAAAAACACATTTCTGTTCACTGTATTCCCATCAGCTGGACTGTCAGTGAGAAAGCCCCTTGCTGCTCACAGGATTCAAAATGGCAAATGAAAGAACTAAACAACCCCAAGCCAGCAGCCTAACCACTAGACCAGGGGTGTCCAAACTTTTTTCGGGGAGGGCCAGATTCGATAATGCGAAAGTCTCTGAGGGCCAACAGTCCCCGATGTCATTATTTTAAACAATAAAAAATGCTGTTTTGTAATATGTTATATCTTACACAGCAAACAAAATAACATCTTAGCATTCAGGTGACAGATCAGAAAATGTTATCTGAATTTACAGCATAAATTTAAAACTTTCAGAAACTGTGTGGTTGTGATAACAGAGCAACAGGCAAGTTATTGACTCTACTGTGCAGGTGAGATCTGATCCTATGTGCAGGTCTGGTTTAGGAGCAGACATCAGTAAAATGTCAGGTAGACCAGGTGGGAGTCATTTAGTGCTGATCTCAAAGGGTCTGTAATTTAATGTTTACACAGGTTTGCGGTGCATGGCAACGAGACGTAAAAACGTGATGACGTGCCTTACGACAGATGCGTACTGAATGACGGAGTTTGAGAGAAGTGCTGCGTCTCTGTACAGCTGACAGTTTAACAACAGAGAACGTTAACAAGCAAAGACGGACTGCTCTGCTGCTCCAATAAAACATCACAGTTTATCACAATCTGCTCACACGACACAAACTAATTCATGATTTACAAATGTTCGCATTTGCCGGACACGATGCACAGGGAGAGGGACGCTCTGCTCCACTCCCCTGCGCTCCTGGAGCCCCCCAGTACTCCGGCACGTTCCCCAGAGAGGGACGCTCACTGCTGCACGGGGAGGCTGCTCTCTGGCCGGGCAGCCCGCTCCCATGCACCCAGTCCATGAATTCTAATAGGGCTACTATACTACGACTAATAATAACAATATTTCGTGCGCACGTTATACATAATTCGTGGCCACAATTTATTTCCTTTTTTACAGAGGGGCTCCTAGTTTTGGAGAACTTCACTTGTACAGTACAGACGCTCTCTGATAGCAGGCTGTCTGCAGAAGCATGTTTAGTCTCCTGGTGAATTGTGTCGAAGATCTGAACCGGTGTTGTGCAGCTTCGGAGCCCTCTGTGTAGCTGGAACCAACAACCAAGCCCTGCAGCACCACGTGACGCACCACGATGCAGACAGAGAGAGATAATGTTCTGCTCAGAGAATCATGATGCAAACGTTAAACAATAAGTTAAAAACAAAAATAAGAATTGCCTGTTGATTTTGTATGATTTATGATTGTATGATATGTTTGGCTGGCGGGCCAAAAATAACACATTTTAAGATAGAAGCCACGGGCCATAGAAAATCCGACCTCGGGCCGCAGTTGGCCCACGGGCCGTAGTTTGGACACCCCTGCACTAGACCATTGTGTTGGTTATGCCAGATGCACAAACAGTTTTCAGGTGTCACACACACCTCAATGACTGCATGAGGCAGCTTGATTACTTATATGAAACTGCCGGAGGGGGACTGGTTGACAGCCCTTTGTTCTTACTGTGAGTATGTGCAAACTTCCTGGGAATGGATGGAATCACTGCATTGTATGTGGTAGAAAGATGATGTCTGAGGCCGGCAGTTTCATAGTCGTTAGCCAGTCAGACACACCTGGCCCAGTCAGCCAGAACATCACAGGTAAGTATGGAAACATTTAGTGCTATTGTTTTTTCAGTTTTACCCAGACCCACCCACTGAGGTCTGTAACCACATATAAACCATGTTTCCCCACCAAACAGTTAGAACTGATGAAGCTGCTTGGATGAGCAGCGAAACGTCTTCTAGAAAACTCTACAAGTCCAGACGCCTTGCTTCAATCTTCTCTATGTATGATGACCTGGATGACTGAGAATCTTCATCAACAAGCTGGAGGTGGAAGAGAACCGTCAGCAGAGGGACGGAACAGCAGCCATTGTATTTGTGATGGGACTAACTAATCAAATACTTTCATATATAAGCCAGAGGATGAAAAAAAGTGCCACTTATAGTCCGGAGAATACGGTAATTCAAACCCTGTGTGTATGAAGACCTGATTCTTAACGGCCAAATATAGTTAGGGCCACCACCAACATAAATCCAAGAGGTACAAAGATCCAGTAAGGGTCAGTCTCTGAGAGACTGTGAGGGGGGCTCCTCATGGGCTCAGTCCTGGCTCCAGTCTGTCCAAAGCTGTAGAGAGACAGACTGTTAAATAAAGACCTCCATACATGGATAAACTTCCTCCTGAAGTGACGTCTTTGTTCATATTGAACAGCTGCAGCTTCTGATCAATGACTCAGAGCTGTCAGTCAGACAGATGATCAGAGAGTCAACATCTATGAATGCAGTTAATCAAATCTTACTTCCTCCAGAAATCACGTCTTCCTTCAACACGGAGGTCTTGATCATGTGACCCGTCAGTCCCTCTGGACACACTGCTGGCTCTGGGAGAGACGAGAGGACGATCAGCTCATTAAACACAAAACACAGATCAATCACTTCTCAACAACCACCTCCATCCATCATCTATGAACCCACTTTGTCCTGCAGGGTCATGGGGGGCTGGAGCCTGTCCCAGCTCAACAAACACCTCATTCAGTAAAATGACCATGTCCTACCTGTCCACCATCATCTCCTCAGACACACTGTGAATCAACACAGGTACAGTAGTGGACTTCCTGTTGCTGCCGGTCCTAGGTGAAGGAGACGAGACAAGAGAAGACAAGAGAGGACAAGAGAGGACAAGAGAAGACAAAAGAAGACAACAGAGGACAAGAGAAGACATCTACTGATGTCAGTCTTGCTGTTTTAGTCTTATTTAGTCTGATGTGTATCCTTTGCTGTTGTTGTTTTGACACAATTCTAAGTGAACACAAAAGTTTACCACAAGTGAAAGTGAAGCAGAACTCTGAGCGCAAAGTTTACAGCAAGTGAAACCTAAAGGGTTAACAGTGTTAGCACAACATGAGCCACAGAGACACTAAAGCAGTCTGTGGTTTCATGCACACACACAGTGCATCATCATGTTTTTACACACATGTACAGATCAGCAAGTTCATGACAGAAGGTTAGAGAAGGGTAAAGTTAACCCTTTAAATGCTGTCACACGGTGTAAACTGAAGTCTGTCTGTCTGCAGGTATAAAATGAAGGATGGTCCTCTGACACCCGAGGCTCCGACACATGCGCGGCAGCTCATGAAGCAAATGTTTCGAACCACTGTGCCGACGCTTTGGTTCGGTCACGTGACTAGTGACGTTTGAAGCAGGTGAGCGCTTCAAGTCATGTGATCGGTTCAGGTTGTGAATCGCTTGGTGGGATCGGGTGTGTTCAGGGATAGGACATCCCTATTTAATGTAGATATATCAATATATAGTAATAGATTCATTAGTTAGATAGTGAAAGACATTAGCCACATTGATAAATTCATTAGTTTGATTGCTGAGATTTTTTAAATATGAGTTAAATATATTACTTAGATGCAAACTATTCACATTTATTTTTATTATTTATTTCTAAGAATTCCATAGCATTAAACGCAGTTAATCATAATTTGTCACTGTGTACATTTTAGTAAAATAAATGTTATTGATCATGTTTCTCTTCATAGGCAAAACCCCCTGTCTGTGTGTGTGGAGGACCCTTCGCTGATTCGCTTATCATAAGTTTCGAACCCGGACCCTCTCGCACCTAAAGCGACCATGATTCCCCTACACCACCACCCAGCTTCGTTCTTGGCTGAAAATGCTTTAATTGCGTTTTATTCATTTTATTCACCACTAGATGTCCTACTCGAGCACTCTGTCAATGAAGCCTCGAGTAATGAACCTTTTTCTTGAATCAGGTGTCGAAGCTTCAACAAAGCGTCGAAAAGCGTCGGGGGCACAAACATGATCCACTGAGAGGTTTCCCTCAAATCCCCCCCTCACCCTCTGACCTCTCCTCTGCTCTCATTAGTCTGGCTCATACTGGTAATTCATGTGATAATCTGTGACTGCTGTCTTCCTCGTAGTTTTGTACCTCGCTTTCTCTCTCGAAATGTTAGCGACCGACACATCACTCAGAGTCCACAGTGAGCTTCAATGACTTTAATGTTACACTGATTTTAAGCAAAAACAATATGAAAGGGTTAACATAACTGGACCTTCATCACATTATATACTTCCTTCCCGCCTCTCCTCTTCATTCTTCTGTCCCTAATGATTTCTCCTTATGTAATAAAATCTTAAAACACTATAAACACACTATAAAACATACAACTACTGGATAATACATGTCTTAATCATAACATTCTTCGATGTCTTCATTTCTTACCTTTACACAGTATTTCCTTCTATCACATGCTATTTTATCCCTTCTCTGTCTATACACACCTATGCTCCGTTCCACATGCTGCAGTTGGCTCCGTCCAGTCAACTTCTGGTCACAAAGGATGAATGAATTATTCCAACTGCAGCTATGCCCGAGTCACTTCTAAACCCTCTTATATCAACAAGCCCATAAAACATGTTGTTTCATGACGCCTCTCCTCTCAGACCAACTTAAAAAACACTTCCTAGTACTTCTTCATCAGACGTAGCACACACTCAATGCTTAAACAACATTCATTAACAACACACAAACGTATAACGGTATAAACCAAATTCACTGTTGCACATTCTGTACAAGTCTGGATCATATTAGCAGGTGAAGTCAAGTTAAAGTTCGTAAAACATCGTATCCATGCCAGAGTTTTGCAAGAGCTGACATTAGCATCGATGAACTCATCACATTAGCTGATAAAGGGTGAATTCAGCTGTTATCTGCTTACAGTATATTTGTTTCTACTTTGGGCAGGTAAGTGAACATGTGCATCACTTTTGGTTGGGTCTGCCTTGGAGTACTGTGGTGGTGCGTACTCACAGGCAGGCGTGCTACGTCTCTGACCCGCCGACGTCGATGACGACCGGAACGGCTTTTCACCTTTTTCCTAAGAAAAAATAAATTATTAATTTGAATAATAATAAATCCTTAACACTGCAATACATAAGTATCATCTTATGACCCCTTAAACATGACATGACAATCATGGCATCATGTACTAACAAAGCTGTTAAAGCAGCTGTATGTCCCAGATAAAAACCTTTTAGTGTTTGAAACATTTAAACATGCAGCTTTTTAATCATAAAGTCTCACCTGTCAGTGTCGGCTCGACCTTTGGACCCGTCACTCTTCATCAATACATCACAGGTTTTAGAGGATCCAGGGCTGGTTGGTGCAGCTCTGTCAGACATGGAGACACTCTGTGTTAGTGTGTTAATAAAACCATCAGAATACGTCTCCACATGTTATGAAAGCATCAACATAATAACATCACTGCAGCAAATCTCTCAGCTGACAGCAGCTGAAGAAGAAAACATGGATCCAACATGTTCATCACTGTCTCAGCCAGACTGAGCCCTGAAGTCTGGAAGACTTTCTGTCACTTACTCAGACTGAGGCTGGTCCTGATTGGAGGACATCAGCCTGTCCCTGATGCCATGTGGTCCACTCAGAAGGATCTTATAGAGATGCTGTTTGCCCTCCATTTCCTCACACAGTCTCATGTCAGGGAATAAGTCCGTGCAGCTGCAGGAATAAAAACAGTTTGTTATAAAAGGACACATTTGTAAGTCGTATTTTTTTTCCATGTGTGATTATTCATTTTTTGGTTCATTTCCTACGGAGCCCCTAAAGGGACAAACAGCTCCACTGTGTGACTGATGTGTCATTGATGTGTCATTGGTTTGGTCAGTGTTTGCTAGTTATCTTCACAGGAAGATGAACTCTGTCAGGAGGAAACTCTGGATCACTTGTTCCCTGAAGGACCCTGCAGAACATCCTACCTGCTCTTGGAAGACTGATCCGAGGAGTCAGAGGATCCAGAGATGAGCTCATGTCTGTCAGACAAAGAGCCAATAAGACAAAAACATATTGAACACTAAAAAAAATAGAGCAGAAGTTAAGTGTTTACATGTTTAGATACAGTTATATATGGATAAAACAATCTTACTTCCTCTTCCTGGACAGATGTATTACTTTAAAATCAAACAGCACATCTTTGGACCAGCTTCTCCTCAAGGACACATCGCTGGAGTTGTTGGAGGATTCAGAGTGTGGGGGAGACAATCTGGCACACAGAGAGAAGACGGAAATTAGACAGTTAAACACATTTAAAACATACAAGCAAAGGACAGAAACATGTAGCTAAAAGTCAATAATGCCATTGATGTAATAAGATATTAATAAAAGAGCCGTTCTTTTTTCTAAATCTGACCTGTCATGTCTGACAGACACAGACACAGCTCATAAAACCATCAAACACAGCTGAAGTTAAACACAACGAGTGTTTACAATATGTATAAATGCAGTTATATTCTTACTTCATCACTACATCACTGCAGTCCGAGGATTCAGAGCTTGGTGGAGACCATCTGGCACTAATGGTTAAAGACAAAAATAAACAGTTAAACAGATTTAAAAGCACAAGTAAAGCACAGAAACATGTAGTAAAATATTAACATGGTGTGTGCTTATCACAGTTATAATGAAGTTACATAGTGATGACAGAATCTGACCTCCTCCTCGAGTAAACAGGCAGAGCTGTTTACCCACACATGATAAATGATCATCACAGAGAACAGAGCTGAAGTTACACAGAGAGTTTACAGGGTTTGTTAAAGCTGACACATGCTGACAGAACCATATGAAGAGACAGGGAGAAAGACTGAGGACTGGAACTTCTGACTGATCAGTCTCCACAGCAGAGAATACTGGAGGAGACACATCACTGAAGAGACAAGGAGACACTTTAACACACATCGAAACAAAAACACAGAAACACAACAAAACAGTTGGAGGAAGACAAAGACAAAAAGTAAACACAGATTTCAAACAAGTAGATAAACAGATCATCATCTGTGTTTTAAACAACGACTCCCTCTGAACACTCAGAAAGTTAGCTCATCTTTAGCTTCTAGCTACTTACTGATTCTCCACGGTCTGCTCAGATCCACCATGTAACCACACAGATAGTGTTCGTCCAGTTGCCCGGATGAGGCTCAACACTGTGGAATTAAATAAAAATGAATGAAACGTTGTCCTGGTAACATAAGAACATTCACATCACAGCCTCTGCCCAACTTGTTTCCACTGTTTGACCTCACTGTTGTATCATAAAGACACATTATCAATAAGTTCAGAATTTATGAGTTGGTAAAACACACATTCACTTCAAAGCCAGCGTCATTATAGTCACTCTGCCCGTTTCACGTTAATTGACAATTGCCAAATCGAATAAGAGTTAATGCACATGTTCAGCCTTAGCTGAGCATGTGACCTCCTCAGCCATAGAGGAGGTCACTGATTGGTGGCTGTAACTTGTATGAAGTTATAACTTCACAATCATGTCAGCAATGCTCCTTCTGACAGCCATGGCTCTTTATGAATCATGTAGGTTAAATAACACAATGAAGATAATTTGATAAAAGTCTAACACCTATATGCATGTAGCCTAAATATGAAGAATAAAGGTCCTTCTATAGTTAATAATGATTATACTAACATACTGAAATACATATCATTATACAAACTTATATTAATAATAATATATAACAATATATTAATATAATAATTATATGATTTGATATATTTTGGAATTTGAGAAAAACATTTATTTCAGCTGGTGATATCATGACAGTTCAGTCGTTCTGCTAAAAACACATCTTATCACTGCACATAGAAAGACCATTAATTCATGCTGCAGATTCAGTCTGAACTTTCACTTCTTTAAATCATCTCCTGGATATTCATGAGTGTTTTGCAGTAAAGCCTCTGTCAGTGACCTCTGTCTCTGGTTCGTGTTTGTTTGTCTCCTCCTCCCTCTGTTTACTCTGCAGCTCGAGGAATCGAATCGATTCGCCCACCCCTAGAGGCCACAGGAGGATTTAAGAGTAAACCTGCTAGCTTTGTGTAAATAAAAATCAATCATTAAATAAAAACTAACCACCAGATAAACACTGTTACCTTCCAGGCTTTTGGATAATAAGTACAGATCAGCAGTAATTAGTTTAGACCGGACTTAACTCGGGACAAAGTTTCACTTTCAGACTCCACCCTGACCAGCTGAACATTCAGTCCACATCAGAACACTTTTGAAGCAGCTTATATCACAACATAATTCATCATATAATAATCATAAACACTAAAATCGATCAGCAAACATCAGACAGCTGAGACGATCATACGTCACAGACAGAGAACTGACGGATGAAACAAGCTGAGACAGATTGAATCAATCTAAGTTCTACAAACTACAAACTGAACAGACTGTGGAGAAAATCATGTAAGAAGAAAAAGAAAGAAGAAAACTTACTGTGCTTTTTTTTTGTAAGCTGCAAAAAACACTGGAGCTGCATTCTGCCCCACCTTACAGGTAACGTTTAGGTGTGGGCGAATCGATCGAAATATCGATAGCATCGACACCAAAGTTAGGATCAGTATTTACTTGACACCAGCGTGATGAGAGATATCTGTGGAAGATTCTCTTCCTTCAGCAGCGCTCATATAATACGAGTATATTTACTCAGCGCTGCTCTCACTCGCTCTGCTCAGTGTGCAGGCGCACTTCGCCCCTTCCCTATCGCAAGCCACTCATGAAGAAGGACGGACCGTGATTCAGCACCGTATGGGCAGCGACTCCACTTTCAAATAGGAACTTAAATAAATCATTTAGCCTTTTCTTTTAGTAATCCCAGAGGGAACTTGTTTAAGGCTGCTGCCAAGCAGTGCCTGGTTTAAAACTCCAGATCAGATCAGAAGGAATTATTGTCATTCTTCTATAGTACAACATGTTTTTAAATAGACCTGGATCCATGTACAGACTGTAAACACTGTTTAATTCACTTTTTATTGCTGGATCTAATTTTTTTCTGTGCTCCTGTCAGAGCCTCCATCAAGAGAGACAGATCTAAAGATGTAGCTGAGGACTTCTCCACACGGCCCTCTCTACGCATGAAGTAAGATTTCAGTATCAGTGATGTGTTGATGAAGGGCTGGAAGCTCAGAGTCCTGTAGAGGCTGTTTAACAGCTTCCATGTCATCAGTCAGTGCTTCTTCTTCTTCTTCTTTAGTCTTGACTCTGTCCCTGTTTTCTTTTAGGAAAAAGCTGAGAAGACGAGCTGCTTATCCCAGAGGTCTGATGTCGAGGGCACACAGTCGACTCCTCAGTGTGAAGCTGGCCCTCATGGAGCTGCTGGGTCCCATCTAAAGAAGGAAAGTGAAGCCAATCATAGTGCTGAGGCCCAAGTACCAGCAGGACTCAGCTCTTAGTCCTCACCTGGAGTCAGCACACAGTTCATATTCTTTCACTGATAGCACACTGATTTAGTTGACTTTATATAGTTAAGTATTATTTGTGTCTTCGGCTTATGACTAAATAAAGTTTCTGGTTTCAAAGCAGACAAACCCTGGTCACAACGCAACGAGACGCAAACATCAGACAGGTGATCGATCAGTTGGATCAGCGCTGCAGGTTCAGACAGAGAACAGACTGAGACACATTTAACTGGACCTGAGTTCTACACATGAGCTTTAAACAGACTGACTGTCGATCATATTGATGAGAGAATGAAGACTTACTGAGTTAACCCTTCACGAGACAGAAACAGAAAACATTCTTCTTCTTCCTCTTTGTTGTTCCTCTTCTTCTTCTTTTTCTTCTTTGGTTTAAATGCAGGTGGCAACCTACTTCAGGTGCATTTACCACCACCTACTCTGCTGGAGTGTCCCTCTTTAGTGTGGAAGGTCTGTGAAACTCTGCTCTCCTTTAGTCCTTCTTCCTGCAGCATATGTTGGCCATGATGGTCTGATTCTTCTTCATTGAAACTCTCACACAAACTCAATCCTGTTACATTAGTTCTGTTTAGCCCAGTCTTGTAATGATTCGTTCTTCTCCTGACATCACACTGACACAGAGCTGCACGTGTGCAGATGTTTCTTTAGGAAATGATGAGTTTGGATCAGTTACAGTTCCTCCTGCAGCTTCGTGAGGACAGAACATTCATGTCTTTGGAATGTGGGAGGAAACAGAGCGAATGTGCCGACTCCACAGAGACTCCACACAAACATCAGAACAACAGCTACACTCTCATCCTTTATATCAGACTGTAGAGGACTCACCTCTGAGACGTGGTTTTAAAAACACAGTAAGTACTCTAGGATTATAATCCATACTGTGATATAATAACCTACATAGGAATGCTGTTAAAGGGCCAGTACACCACATACATGCTGATTGTTACCCTGCCTAAGATGACTGTGGTCCCTACAGTTTGCCTGAAAAGGACTCTTAATCTGTTATATTTAACAGATTATAATCTGACCTGCTGTTCAAACACTTCAAAGGTCCAATGTGCATCCAGTCACAGCCTCTCCTCTCTGATGCTGACCTACAAACAAAGGAGCGCTGACCGCTTTGAACCACTGTCATCCACAGTATGAAGAAAAATGACCATTCTGACATTCTGCCAAAGAAATCAATGAAACATCACACAGAATCCAAAGTAAGTTTCCACTTCCGGGAACCTATGCTAGGATCCTGTTTGTGGATTTCAGCTCTGCCTTCAACACAATCTGCCCAGCTCTCCTCCAAGACAAACTGTCCCTGCTGCATGGGTCTGACTCCATCTGCCGGTGGATCACAGCATTTGAGGCTGGGGAAGAATGTCTCGGACACAAGGACCATCAGCACCGGTACCCCCCAAGGCTGTGTACTTTCCCCTCTGCTCTTCTCCCTGTACACCAACTGCTGCACCTCCAGCCACCAGTCTGTCAAGCTGATTATAAGTAAGTTTGCTGACAACACCACCCTCATTGGACTCATCTTAGATGGGGATGAGTCTGCCTACAGGAGGGAGGTGGACCGTCTGGTGTCCTGGTATGCCGACCTGGAGCTGAATGCCCAGAAGACAGTGGAGATGACTGTAGACTTTCGGAAAGTGCCAGCTCCATCACCCCCCCCTCACCCTGACAGACACTCCCATCTCCACAGTGGACTCTTTCCGCTTCCTGGGTACCACCATCACCCAGGACCTCAAGTGGGAGCTCACCATCAGCTCCCTCATCAAAAAGGCCCAGCAGAGGATGTACTTCCTGCGGCAGCTGAGGAAACTCAAGGTGCCAGCCAGGATGATGGTTCAGTTCTACACGGCCATCATTGAGTCCATCCTCACCTCCTCCATCACAGTGTGGTACGCTGGGGCCACTGCCAGGGACAAGCACAGACTGCAGCGTGTTGTGCGCTCTGATGAGAAGGTGATAGGCTGCAGCCTGCCATCTATCGAGGACCTGTACGTCTCCAGGACTCTGAGGCGTGCAGGTCGGATCACAGCCGACCCTTCTCACCCTGGACACGGACTCTTTGAGATAAGATAATCCTTTATTAGTCCCTCACAGGGGACTCCCTTCAGGCAGGAGGTTACGGTCCATTCGGACCAGAACTTCATGCCACAAGAACAGCTTCTTCCCCTCTGCTGTTGGGACTGTTGAACTGTAATTAACCACACTGCTCTGCACTGTCACTTCACAAGGACACTTTAGTTCACTCACTTTACTACACCCCAGTCATGATCCACCTGATGACAATTTTTTGCACTGCTTACTTTCCATCTTGCACTACCTGCACACTAGTACCACCTCACTGATCCATGTGGTACCTGGTACACTGTTACACTCTTTCATATCAGGGTCTATGTTTGCAATTTTAGTTTACAACCACCACTCATGTCCTGTTCCGTTCATTGTATGTCTATAATGTCATGTCTTTACTTTTAGATCACATTAATGTGAAACTTCTTCACTTACATGGCAAAAAACACGATTCTGATTCTATTAACTGTGGAACAAAAGAGAGCAGATGTTAGTGTCAGCTTCTTGCTCAGGCTGGTGTTCCTGTTTTACTGAGCTGTGCATGCACTAACCAGGTAGCTACTCTACCGCTCCAACAGCTCCACACTGGTACCAGAGCACCACCCACTGGTGTATAAATGTATCCCATCCAGGTGGGAATAATAAATACAATTAATCAAACAGTTTTTAGCAAATACATAAAAATATGGGAGGTTTGAGTTTCTTTTAAAACTAAACATACTTCTCTTTAGCCTGCTACATACACACTCATAGTGAAGACATTTAGTGAAATATGATGTCACCTTTGAGATATAAAATGCTGCTTGCTCTGTTCATCTTATTCAAATGTTTTTGTTAAGTTTTATAATAAAACTTCTATTATTATTACAGACATAAATCAGTCACATATTATTTTTGATGTTTGTAATTAAAAAACAATTGACAGGCACCGAAGTGTCAAAGTGATGTAAGTCATGATGCTGAAGGCCTTCAAAGACGAACCTGCCAAGAAAACATAGATCCACACACAGGAAATGTGGACATCTTGTCAGGAATGAGGACTCAGGATATAGGCAGGATAGGCTCACCAGGTGTATTTATTACAGAAAACGAACACAACTCCAAACAATAGAAAACTAAACCCAGAAAAAAACCCAAGTAAAGAATACCTCAAAACTTACTAAATGCAGGGACCACAGAAGGTGGCAAGATGATCTGGTACAAACAAAAAGGGAACACAGGACTTAAATAGACAATGGACACGACACAGGTGAAACACATTAGGGCGGGGCAAACAATCACAAAAGGCTGAAACACAAGGGAAGTAAAACACACAGAAAAACACAAGGGGGGCAAGACTTTAAAAATTAAACAGGAAACAGGACAGAACCCAAGTAACTTCACAAAGACTGCCACAAACAGGACAGCACGGGGAACACCAGGAAAACCAAAATATAACAACAAAACCATGAACTATATGACAAAACAGGAAACTAATGAAACCCACAAAAACTAAGAATTTACTCAACCAATGATTAACCAAATCCTGACACATCTATCTATCAGTGATTAGTTTATGACATCTGTGAATGATCTAATCAAGAGAGCAGGATGTCAAGAATTGATGACAATGCTCCCCAAGACTCCTGCTAGAAGACAAACTGTTACAAATGTTGTGTGTTTTTGCATCCAGAACCCCCAGCGCTTCTGGAACCCCGGGCGCATCTGGAACCCAGGGTACATCTGAAACCCCGGGCGCATCTGAAACCCCGGGCGCATCTGAAACCCCGGGCGCATCTGAAACCCCGGGCGCATCTGGAACCCAGGGTGCATCTGGAACCCAGGGCGCATCTGAAACCCCGGGCGCATCTGAAACCCCGGGCGCATCTGGAACCCAGGGTACATCTGAAACCCAGGATACATCTGGAACCCCGGGCGCATCTGGAACCCCGGGCGCATCTGGAACTCCAGGTTTTTTGGACTTGAGGAGCCAGGTCTTGGTTGAGAGGATCTGGGGGTCACAGACACATATGACACATCAGACACACAGAATCAGTCTGATTAGAAGACCAGCAGCTAACTGTGATGCAGCTAACATCTACGCAGCACAACACACACAGAATGGAAGACTGAGAGCTTTACACAGTGAACACTTGGTACATGTGATGAGTTCTTCAACAAGGTTTCCTGTCATCACAACAATGAGTCCATGTCAACACAAACCTCACAGCAACATCAGCATGAGCAGTTTAGATATTAGCTTCCTCTGTTTGCCAGAGATTAACTGGAGCCTCTGGTTAGGTCTGTTCTTCTGTTAGAATCTCAGACTGCTGCCCCCCCATCCAACTTCAAACCGCTTATCCAGATAAGCGGTTTTAGGTTGGAAGGTTTTAAATGGTCATTTTGTCTCAGTTTTGCTGGCTTTGTGTCTTTTTAGTTTGGTTTCCTTCATTTTCATATTTGTTTTGTTGTTAGTGTAGATAAATTGAGAGTTTTCAGTTTGCTTGTCTTCCTAGAAATTATGTTTTGAAAATAATGTGTTTATAATGTGTTAGCCTGACACTGATGGAGAGTCTGACAGATAGAAGGATGATTGAAACAGTTAACGACTGAAGAGAAACTACACAAAACTACCAGAAAACAGAAGTTAGGACAGGAGGAGAAACACAGTGTTATTTTATATCAGTAGAACATGTTTGTGTACAATCATCAACCTGCACAAACATGTCACTACAGTAATATTTCAGGTGATGAAGCCAGCAGCTAGCTTAGCTTAAGGACACATGTTGTCATAGGTGGAGTCTGTAGGAAGTGCTGTGACTCAGACTGTGACTGGTCCTGACTGGAGGCCCTGCAGGCTACAGTTATCCAGCGAACTGAAGGATTGATCAAGTAACGTTCATATTTCCTTTGTCATCATGTGAGCAGTCAGGAACAAGGTGGAGTAAAAATATCAAAGAGCAGCAGACATGACACACATGAAGAGAGTAACACACACAGAACCAACACTCTGCGACCTGTTCCAACAAAAAGTAATCTGAGTACTCTGATGTGTTTCTTTATGAGGCATTACCACTGATTAAACCTCACTGTCAAGTTAGCACAGGAGCAGTTAGCATTTAGCTACTTGTGGCTCTACTTACTCATCATCTGCTAGATACCCAGAATCACTGGATGTCTCCTCATGGTGGTTCTCACTGTGACACAACACAACAACACTGTTAAAGTCTCAGGACCCAGCTGCTCCAGCTGCTACAAGTTGAGTCAGCACTCTTTTTTCTCACCTGAGTGTCTCCATGGAAACATCACTGGATCCAGAAACTTCAGGACTTGGAGGAGAGCTGGGTCAGGGTTAGATTTGCACAGGGTTAACTTGTGAGTTTGATCTAATCTTTTTATAATTTCTGCCTTCCTTATGAAGTATTTGAGAATTAGAGGACATCATCTCACCGTGACTGAGCGTCATGGTCAGCATTAACTTTCTCCATCTGTAAAAAAAAGCAAATGTTTTTATTATTTTTAATTAAACAGATGAATTAAAACATGTCTCTTCAGCTTCCATGTGTAATTTTAATAATGCTTTGGTAACTTTTAGTCACCTTTGTAGTCACGTCATGTTAAACAGCCTGTGGTCTGTGTGTTTGTTAAAGTTTGAGACCAACAGCTGAGAGATGAAACCACCTGAGAGCTTTAAGAGGAATCAAACGTACAGTCTGAACTGTGATGACTGTAAACTATGTCCAATCATCTGAGGGGAGTTTCAGAAAAGCACTTCAGTCAAAATTAAAGCTGCAAGCAGCTGCCTAAATAAACTTTGCATGCTTTGCATGTAGAACTACAAACCCCACAGACACACGGACCGTTTACACAGACAACGGCGCTGCACACAAGTCCATCACAAGCGAGGAAAACAAACGGCCTGCGCTTATAACAGCAGCTTATAATATAATTATTACTTCATTGTTAAAGATCCAGCAACAAATATCAGACGGTTGAGCTGCTTTTCAGCTACGGTCAAATCAAGGCGATACCGCGTAGCAGGCGCTGCCTCGTGGCCACGCTGCCTCGTGTTAACAGAAGCATCAGCGAAGTAAACTAAAGCGGTTTTAACTGAATCAAAATTCTACAAACACGCTATAAACAGACTCACTATTGATGATCATGTAAAAACCTGAGAAAAAATGTAAAACTCACTCACTTTAGACCAGCTGTATGAGAATCGTAACTCTACCGTCTGTACTGGATCGAGTGTGGAGTGACAAAGAACGAATTTTATGCGGAAGTGGGTATTTATACTTGTGACGTCAGAGCCGTTCTACGTCACCTTTCGATTCTGTAGGACCCGTTTTCATTTTTTGACAAAAGAAAAATGACACAACCAACTAGAAAAGCATTTCCTGAAGAAAATACAAGTTTGATTGCTGCAGCTGAATCTTTGAACGCTGATGTGAAGGATTGCTCTGAATTGCTGGAGAATCTGCAATCTGAACTTAATTTGCTGAAACACGGTTAAGAATTTAGAAAGATGAAGCTCTTATTTGGAAAAGTAGAAAATGTTTTAATATTATGAAGATATGAAAGAGAAACAGCTGAAGACAAGAACAGTATGAAGTCACGACCTTAAAGAATAGCCTGTGAATAAACCATATGAAAGGTCTGAGGGTGGAATAATACCATAAACTATAAGAAGCTCAGGCTGCGTGATTTGAATGTGGAAAAGTAGTATACAGCTGAAGGATGATCAATATGACAGATATAATGCTTAAAGTCTGATAAAGACTACAAATATGGCTGCTTTGTATGCTTCTAGTGTGTCAGCCTGTCACCATAGTAACAGCCCTGCCTGCCTAATTAAGCCCTAACTAAGACACCTGTGATTCTCCTTTCACTCCTCTCAGGGCAGATCCCATGTGTTTTAATGTGGTTGCACCCTTCAAACAACTGCTGACTTTTCCAAACCGAAGAATTCAGACAAAAAAGTAAGGACAACCAACACCAGGCAGCTGGCCAAGAAATCTCCTTCCTCTGCAAACTGAGGAGAGCGTATGTCCCCCCCTCCCATCACATGCTCCTCCCTGCTGCTCCACCACTGGCTGCATCACTGTGTGTGGAGGCGTTGAAGATAACCCCCACCCCTCACACCACCTCAGCCACCTGCAGCCAGTCCCTCTCTTCACTGCACAAACAGCTTGATGCTGCTCTGCACATAAAGACCTGGTGCTCCAACACATTCACTACACTTCACTGCCATTTACTCCACTGTCAAACTGCTGCTGTCTCTTCGTCTGCACGTACTGACTTTAATTTAGATGTTTGCTTTGTGTCAATTGTTAGTTTACCTTTTATATTTTATTTTAGACTATTTATTGTAATTTATTTACACTAACACACCAGTTTTAAGAGAAGTAACACAATAAGAAAAGTCTGTTTTAACACAAGGAAGATGAAGCCAGAGAAAACAAACAAACTAAAAGCAGCACAGAGAGTAAATCAGCTCTTTAGCTTCAAGTAACTCACAGACAGTCCATGGTCTCCTCCTGTTTGAATCCATCAAGTTTCTATCAGAACAAACTCGTACAATAATCCACGGTCTCCTCAGGTAATCCATGGTCTCCTCAGGGTCACTGTATGTATCCATCGAGGTTCTTTCAGAACCATCTCAAACATTAATCCATAGTCTCCTCAGGTAATCCATGGTCTCCTCCTGTTTAAATCCATCAAGTTTCTATCAGAACAAACTCGTACAGAGTTTGATGGAGAGAGTCTGGAGGAAAGAGGACAGACAGATAAACACCATGTGAAGAAACAGTTTCTTCAACAGAAATATAAACTGGCACTTTAACAACTTACAGAGAATTCATGGTCAGATTCAGCCACAAAGGTTGTCGCTGCTTGTAGAGTTGATGCAAAGTGAGGCAGCGAGGAAAACAGCGAGGCAAACAGCGAGGGAGACGCCCTGGGCAGAGATCAGACAGACAAATTTTAAACAAATGCAGAACAATCAAAGGACAAACAAACAAATGCAGAACAATCAAAGGACAAACAAACAAAGGACAGAACAAAGTTCAGTCACGTCCAACACAGACATCATCACTCCAGGTTCTTGTTTACAGAGCATCCATCCAACCTGTAGACTACTGATGCTGTTCAGGGCTGTTTCATGAAGGAGCTTCAACAAACTGAGTTCAAGTGTCAGCTTGGAGTTGATTTACCCCGAGGCTTCACTACAGCTGATCTGTGTTCAGTCAGCTCTGAGTACATGTTGACTGTGTCTGAAATCACTCCCTGATCCCTACATATGGGTCTATATAGAGCCTCCGCCATGTTGTAGTGCTGTCCGAATTCTTAGTGAGAAATTATAGACCCCATATTGGGCCCTCAATGTATCCCACAATGCATCTTGACCAAAAAGACAGAAACAAACATGAGAAATGTCCAAACAATGATTTTATTCTTAACAAAATAATCCAACATGAACAAACACTGTCTGACACACGATTAGCTGAACTCACATGTAGGCATCTATGACAACCCACATACCATATTTTCTGGACTATAGGTCGCACCAGCCTTTCACCCTGAAAAGGACACGAGCGCCCCTGAAAGCCTACTTTGAGACTTTTAGGGTGGGCTCTGAAATATTGTCAGTTGTTGGGTCTCAGGTTACAGACTTTGAATTTTCTGTACAGTCAGGTTCCTGAAATAAATATAGTGAAACGTAAATCACTGCGTTTTTAGCGTAACGCTGCCTCCTGAATTCATCTTAACTTATACGGCTGCAGGACATTGAGAGTGAGACACGCATTTCAACAAGCTGGAGGTGGAAGAGAACCGTCAGCAGATGGACGGAACAGCAGCCATTATATTTGTGATGGGACTAACTAATCAAATATTTTCATATACAAGTCACATACCCAGCCAGAGGATGAAAAAAAGTGCCACTTATAGTCCGGAGAATACGGTAATTCAAACCCTGTGTGTATGAAGACCTGATTCTTAACGACCAAATATAGTTAGGGCCACCACCAACATAAATCCAAGAGGTACAAAGATCCAGTAAGGGTCAGTCTCTGAGAGACTGTGAGGGGGGCTCCTCATGGGCTCAGTCCTGGCTCCAGTCTGTCCAAAGCTGTAGAGAGATAGACTGTTAAATAAAGACCTCCATACATGGATAAACTTCCTCCTGAAGTGACGTCTTTGTTCATATTGAACAGCTTCTGATCAATGACTCAGAGCTGTCAGTCAGACAGATGATCAGAGAGTCAACATCTATGAATGCAGTTAATCAAATCTTACTTCCTCCAGAAATCACGTCTTCCTTCAACACGGAGGTCTTGATCATGTGACCCGTCAGTCCCTCTGGACACACTGCTGGCTCTGGGAGAGACGAGAGGACGATCAGCTCATTAAACACAAAACACAGATCAATCACTTCTCAACAACCACCTCCATCCATCATCTATGAACCCACTTTGTCCTGCAGGGTCACGGGGGGCTGGAGCCTGTCCCAGCTCAACAAACACCTCATTCAGTAAAATGACCATGTCCTACCTGTCCACCATCATCTCCTCAGACACACTGTGAATCAACACAGGTACAGTAGTGGACTTCCTGTTGCTGCCGGTCCTAGGTGAAGGAGACGAGACAAGAGAAGACAAGAGAGGAAAAGAGAAGACAAGACAAGAGAGGACAAGAGAGGACAAGAGAAGACAAGAGGGGACAAGAGAGGACAAGAGAGGACAAGAGAAGACAAGAGGGGACAAGAGAGGACAAGAGAGGACAAGAGAAGACAAGAGAGGACAAGAGAGGAAAAGAGAAGACAAGAGAGGACAAGAGAACACAAGAGAGGACAAGAGAGGACAATGGAAGACAACAGAGGACAAGCGAGGACAAGAGAAGACAAGAGAGGAAAAGAGAAGACAAGAGAGGACAAGAGAGGACATCTGCTGATGTCAGTCTTGCTGTTTTAGTCGTATTTAGTCTGATGTGACAATAAAAGTTCACCACAAGTGAAAATGAAACAGAACTCTGAGCACAAACAAAACATTGAAACCAAAAGTTTTACATGAGCCACAGAGGCTGCAGCTGCACACTGATGAACGTATTTTAACACACATTCACCCCTTACATGAGACGGTCTAATGCAGTCTGTTGTCTCATCTTTAAATTAAAGATGGAGGTGTACCAGTCGCCATGGTGCCTCAATCTTTATGATGAGATCTACCGTTAGAACTTTTACGTTAATGTTGTCGCCACGAGAAACAAAGAATGACGATGATGAAGTGAAAGCTACAAAATGAGCCGACGTCATCGTTTCTCCAGCCGTTAATGAAGCTGTTTATATGATTATGTATCATTTAAATTATTTATCATCATTTATCAGGTGAATAGTTCATTTAAATCATGTTACAGTCTTCACCTTCACTGCAAACTAAACTTTTTGTGTTGTTTTTGCCACAGAGATATTTCATCCTTTTATTCTAGAATGAATAAAACCTGTAAATTATTCAAGTTTAGTTCAAGAACTGACATATGAGGCAACAGCTTTCAGTGAACTAACATGTTATAACTGCATCAACTGAATTAATAACACATGAGACACACAAACAACGTACCGATTGGATGATGAAGAAACTCACAAAAGTGAAAGCTGCATGTCTGTCTGCAGGATCAGCTGCTCGGGGAACATCCACCTCCACGAGGACAGAGAAATCAAACAGACACGCCTCACAGTGCCGGCATGTTTAAAGAGGCACAGTTATGTCATGATATCAGGTCATGTTCCCTTTAAGAAGGATGATATTTATAAGACACTACAGGACGGTGGCTGAGTCGTGATGCCACTGTCCTGATAAAACCCAGACTGTGCAGGAGTCATTCCTCCAGAAAGTCACACAAACAGCAGAGATGTTGTTTCTGTGAGTTCACAAACAGGGAAGACGCCAAAAACTTCTAATTACTGTGAGGTCGATGGAACCTGGAAGTCTGAGCTAAAGCTAGCAGAAAGTGTTAGCATCAGTGTGAGAACACAAAACAAGAGCGTGACGTCACAGCACACAAGCTAAGCTAACGGTGCTAAAGATGCAACATGGTGGTTTGTCTTCATCACTTCAGGAGCGCCGCGTGTTGCCTCTTCAGTTTAAACTACACATGCCTACATTTGCCTACATTTCCCAGAATGCCTTGCAGTGTTTTCTGGTTAGCTGACACTACCACAGCTGACAGAAACTCTGGTGTGACGACAGATGCCCAGAAGATGGACAACCCAAAAAATGAAATGATTTTAATGTGATTAGTGATTAGGCAAAAGGAAGATGGTCGACAATGCAGGAGTGTCAACAAAAACATCAACATTTTCTCATAATGTGGAATAAAGCAGCTTGTAATAAACTCTACCACCTTCTACTACTACCAGCGAATAAAAACCTCATGTTAAATGGAGCTACAAATGGTCAGTGTAGCTGAACGCAATGTTACAATTGTTTCAGATATAAATCACCAGCACAGGTTGATAAAAACTTAAAAACCTAGTATACAGATCTTAATCAGCAATAATCATCCTATATGAACACAAGCACAAAGCATAAGCACCATCCCCAATGTAACTCTACAAGTGTGTAATTATCTTGGCCACCACAATAACTCCAAGAACCGTTAACACAAGACGAACATATCGATCTTCTTTATCGTTTTCCCCCACAGGAACATTCCAGGATCCAAGGTATGGAGGACTTAGTGGAGAGAGAGGCAGACAAACTGTTAGCAACAACATATTATGTAGTTCCACAGTTACATATTGATGATAAAAACTTACTTCATCCTGAAACGGCGTCTTTCGTGAACTTCAACGCTTCCTGACGTCATGGTGATGTCTCTGGATTCAGAGTACTCAAAGCTTGGTAGAGAGTGGCTGATGGGAGGAAGACAGACACTTCAATTATAAGCAAATACACAACCTACCTGAAGACATGAACAAGAAGTAAAAGTGGATGTTTAAATCTTACTTCATCCTCAAGCCGTCTCCTTTGTTAAATTCAAATGCAGGATCTTCTGCCCCATTACTCCTCATGGACACAACACACACAACACACACACACCACAGAGAATGAAGGGATCAGAAGTTTGGAAGGAGACAAAGTGGAAAATAAGACTGTTAACACAGAATACATGTTTTCACTGCGTATGTTTAAAACACAACCATTTCTGGTGCTTACAATGCCATGTTCTCCTCAGACTCACACTGTGTCCACAGCTGGTGGTGGCTGCAGCACAACACAACACGACACTGTTAGTTAATGTAACTCAGGAGCTGCACCAGCTAATAAAACAAAACAAAAAAGAACGTTCAAATCATATTATATTAAAGGGAATGGATCATTTCACAACAAGGAAGCAGAATAAGTGAAGTGACAGTTGTTGGTTTTGGGGTAGCTATGGCCAAAAAAAGTCCATTCACAACATTCAAAAATATTTCGGACAACTTTTGCTTTTGTTTTCATCTTAAAGGATCGAAACACTGAAAGCAGCATAAGGCCCAAGGGAGGCAACATATCATGTTAATAGTAAAAAAAAAAAATATTAACTGAATATTTCAATTTTAAAATATTTCACAATGAAAATTCAGTTTATTAAGAGTTTCATGTACGATACTGTAATCTATTGCACTTGGCCACAGATCTGTAAATGTGCTGTCAAATATAATATACAGATAATCTATGTGATATTTCAGCAACATTATATTTCACTCTTGACTTTTGTATGAAAATATTAAAAATTATGAAAATATTCATTTTATATTAATCTCAAACTGAATGGCTCATTTTATGGCTGCAGGGTCTCCGTCTAACCACTGATAAGAGGAACTACTACTACTTCTATTATAATAAACTATATATATAAAATAAATAATTATTTATTATGGCTTGCTAAAATACAATTTTTTTTAAATCACCATCAGAAATAACAAATACATTTTCAACTGAAAGTGAAAGCAATAACCTCAGACGTCATGTACTCGTCAGGTGACATCATAACATCCTCATTATTATAATCCATCAAATTCTGTTTATCAACTTTCAGACTTTCAGGTCTTTACTTTAGTTTACTAAAAAATTCTCAATATTTTCCTGTTGATTTTTTTCTTTTAAATTTGAGTCATAGTATAAGTTATGGAGGTAGATATCCGGAACTGACGGCCGGCACGGTGAGACAGCTTCACCTGAAGTTCAGTTAGAAATGAACCACAGACAGACACTATTGATCATGTCGATGTAAGAAAAGAAAAAACACAACGTACCGTTTGGATGTTGTCCGTTTCAGAGTGTGTCACAGTAAGCGAAAGCATTCAGAGCCTGTCCGCAGGTCGACATGCTGAAAAACCTGACAGAGGAGGGAGAGATCCATTTCAATGAGGGCGGAGGAGTTTAAAGGCGTTTGCAGTGAGTCACACCGCCGAATTATTTACACGCCTAATATCCTGATATTCGTCTAATCCTTTGGGTAATTAATGATGAATTAATGATGCTGATATGTTTCAATATTTTTCCACCTCAGTGAAATTTGTATTTATCTGGATCATAACTAGAAAAATTACACAAACATCATGAATGTAGAAAAGATCTGATTTTTATTCTCAACAGAAGTTTGGGGGCTGTTGAGGTCAGAGAACAATGATAAAATATGTGTTCTTAATGATAGTAATGGTAACTACAAGTTACAAGTTCAAAAACAGAAACACTGCTGTAATCACACTTTTCTGTCAGTTTTTTAAGTGGACATGCAAAAAAAAAATTAAACAAAATGCGATTTTTGGTTTTACAGTAAAATTATCTACCAGCAGCAGAAGGTTGAAATGTCCGTTTGCTCGTCAAAATAACTCAAGTTTAAAGGATGTTAAGGCACTTTAAGTCACACTCAGTGTGTTGTCTTCTCTCTTTCATTATTCCTGAGCTCAGCTGTCCCGTCAGAAACAGATGTAGACTAAAAACTGATATTTACATGTTCTAAACTGACAGCTTGAGGTGCATCAGGGAGGAAAGGCGACATCTTCTGAAGCGTCTCCTGTGAGGAGTGAGGAACGGCTCGCTGTGCTCAGATCAGTGGAGACACTCTGGAGGACAAGGAGGAAGACAGAAGAGACAAAGAGACGAAATGTAAACAAACAAAAACATGCGGTAAAGTTCTGTGTGTTTAACACTAGTTCCTTCAAATCTGCACTTTAGCTTCTAGTAACTCACGGATAATCCATGGTCTCCTCTGTTTCACTGAATGGATCCATCAAGGTTCTATCAGAACATACTGAGGTTGGGTCTGAGGGTCTGGAGGACGAGGGGGGAGAATAAACAGATTAACAGTGTGTTAAAGACATAAACTGGAGGACAGAACATACAGTAAAGGTTTCACAGCGTCTTTCAAACATGTATTAGTAATAGATCTTACCTCATCTGTTCTTTAAAAATAATCTCTAGACCTTTGGAGCTGTCACTTCTCAGGGATATACTGCTGTATCCAGAACACACTGAGGCTGATGGAGACGGTCTGGAGGACGAGGAGGGAGACAGAGACAGAGACACAGACAGATCAACGACAGACAAACCAGCAGAGGACAGAGAAAGTTTAGCTTCTAGTAACGTACGACAGTCCATGGCCTCCTGTAGTTCACTGAATGGACCCATCAAGGTTCTATCAGAACATACTGAGGTTGGTGGAGACGGTCTGGAGGACGAGGAGGGAGACACAGACACATAAACAACAGACAAACCAGCAGAGAAGGTTTAGCTTCTAGTAACTTACGGATACTCCATGGTCTCCTCAGATTCACCAAAGGTTATGTTACTGGAGGATGCACACACACACACACACACACACACATACACACACACAATGGACAGATTTAAACAGATAGAGAACTGTCAGAGGACAGAAAGGGTTTAAACACAACACAACACAACACCATCACTGCTGGTGTCAGGAGGCAACTTGTGCCGTCACAAAGTCTGCAACACATCTGTGTTTTAACAAGCTCAATGGGAGCATGTGAGTTTAATGAATGACCAGAAAAATCAGGATATTCCACTGAGCTTTGCCCAAAATACAGCTCATGTAGTTTTAATTTAGTTTGTTTGTTTTCACCATTAGTATGTAGTCAAATAACTCAGACACTACTGTTGATAACTTCAAATCTGGTTTATGTATTTAGAAGTTTTTAGTCCAAAGTTAACTGTAACTGTTAAATTACTCCAAATATATTCATGTAAAACAGAAAAAACTCACCAAGTGGACGTGGACGGTTTTAAAGGTGCGCCACACAGACTGTTCTGTCAAGAGCTCCACCTATGTTACTGTTGAATACCTGTTAGAGGGTGGAGTCGATGCCTTCTGGTGGTGTCAGGTTATTTAAAGAGACATTAAACACACACCTGCCTGCACCAGCACACATGTCTCTGTGCAGGACTCATTCCTCCAGAAAGTCACACAAACAGCAGAGATGTACAAACACTGGATTTTATTCTGAACAAATAATCCGACTGCATGTTCAGCAAAATGAATGAAGCCGTGAGGGGAAGAAGTTCTGAAGTCAGAGTGGACGTAAAGTGCAGAACAAACACTGAGAGCACAAAGAATAAAAGCTGTGATTACACTTCATCAGCTCCACCTTCATCCACCCCTCTGCACTCCTCCACCTCTGAGCGACCAAACCCCGAGTTCTTCGGTGAGCAGCGTATAAAAATAAACTTTATGTCACAGAGAGGAGGCGGCGGGAAGCGTCGTGTTCCTTCTTTCTGTGAGGTCACAAACAGGGAAGACGCCAAAAACTTCAAATTACCGTGAGGTCGATGGAACCTGGAAGTCTGAGCTAAAGCTAGCAGAAAGTGTTAGCATCAGTGTGAGAACACAAAACGAGAGCGTGACGTCACAGCACACAAGCTAAGCTAACGGTGCTAAAGATGCAACATGGTGGTTTGTCTTAGCATCAAAGTAGTTGGATAATAAAAACAAAAGAAAAATAATAATTCAGACAAACAAGAGAAAGAACACGTGTGTACAAGTATTACAAAAACTACAGTCAGCTGTAAAAAGTATGTGGTACGAACACGCCTCGAGTTAAAGTAGAATATTTAACAAAATAGCTCGTACAAAACCTCCAAACATGAGAGTATATTTAAAGCATTTATCTGAGTGTGTTCACACTTCACTAGCATCAGTGAAAACGTCTCTAAACACAGAGACGCCTGGAAACCCGACGAACTGGAGAAGAGCTGAAGGACAAATCCAACACAAACATCACTGATCACACTCCTCTTCATCACTTCAGGAGCGCCGCGTGCTGCCTCTTCAGTTTAAACTACACATGCCTACATTTCCCAGAATCCCTTTCAGCCAGAGCTGCAGCACCTGATGTGTTTTCTGGTTAGCTGACTGATTTGGCCACATGGGGGCAGCAGAGTCAAACTAAGACAGACCCAACTGTTAATAAACCTCATCATGTTAATATCCTAGGCTCCTTATAAACTGACAGAGAGCTGAGAAAACACCTTTAGTCTGATTTAGTGTTCATAAATATTGATAACGAGAGCATTTCACGGTGACTCCACATGTGCTTGTGATGTCTGAAATTTAGTGTTTCTTGTTTTTTGAGGTGGATTTGTCCTTTAACCTCCCCGTGGCGCTGGCCCCTTACTTGGTTTCTTTGACCTACACGGGTCCTCCACCGTGTCTCGTCTCTTCTAACAGGAAATAAAGTCCTTCTGAACACAAACAGCAGCATATAAAGTTATTGTGTCGTCTGTAAAAACGGTTAATGAACGTTTATTTTGTCCTGATTCAAACCAAAGTGTAACTCTCTGAGATGTAAAATGAGACGGTAAGAAACAGCCGGCGGTAAACGTTACGTACAAAGTACTCGGTTATAGAGGTAATAAAGAGTTTTTTTTTCCCCATATAAACATCTGTTGCAAAAAATTACAATGATAAGAACTGGTATCAAGAACTGATGACAGAGAAGCAGAATCAGAAACGGCGTTAATAAAATCCAAACGATACCAAACCCCCGCTGACACATGAGAGCGGGGTGAAACACTTGGGTGTGTGCTGCTGCCTGGAGGTCCGACCGGGCCGTCACTGGTCCCGAGCTTCATACAGCAGCTTGGCAGCCTGTGGAGAGGAAGAGGAGGAGAGAAGAGTGCATCATGGCTCCCTGCTTCCTGCTGAGGAGGTGTGTGTGTGTCAGATATGGTGCATTCAGGGACCATCAGAAAGCTGATGGTCTCTCTGCAGCTCCCGGGGCGTGGCCTGACCTTGTGCATGGCAGCCAGCCATAACGACGCCGCCTTCTTGTCGTCTGCCGCCTCCATGCGGAGCTGCTGGGCGTCCTGAGAGCCCATCGGTTTGTAGTGGAGGAGCATGCCGCTGGCGCGCGACGTCCCACCTGCACACAAACACACATGAACAGTGTGCGCGCACACACACACACACACAAACACACACACAAACACACATTCTGATTGAACTGATGTTTGTGTAAAAGGAAAAAAAGATGGAGCAGAAAATAAATCTGATCAGATATGATTTACTAACACACACACACACACACAGGTTTTATTCCCACGTTATGCTGTGGGATTAAAACACAACATGAACACGTCATGAATCACAGGGCGGTGACGGTGGAAGGGTTTCATGCTGCGTTCAGGAAACACATGCAGACATGCAGCAGGCCAAACCACACAGAAGCAGCAGGAGCTCATGTTCATGGACATCAGGCCTGCAGCTCTGTGTCACTTTGTTTAGAAGAAAAATGAGGATCAGAGTTTCCTGTCATGCAAACAGAAGAAAACAGAGAGCGAGCCGAGGCTAACCTTCAGAGATACAGTGACTGTCCAGCAGACTGGTGTAAGTGTGAATGTCATTCTCTGAGCACGGAGGAGGAGGAGGAGGAGGAGGAGGAGGAAGAGGAAGAAGAGGAGGAGGAGGAGGAAGAAGAGGAGGAAGAGGGGGAGGAGGAAGAGGGGGAAGAGGAGGAGAAAGAGGAGGAAGAAGAGGAGGAAGAGGAGGAGGAGGAGGAAGAAGAGGAGGAAGAGGGGGAGGAAGAAGAGGGGGAGGAAGAGGAGAAAGGGAGGAAGAAGAGGAGGAAGAGGGGAAAGGGGGGAAGAAGAGGAGGAGGAGAAGGAGGAGGGGGAAGAGGAGGAAGAAGAGGAGGAGGAAGAAGAGGAGGAAGAGGGGAAAGGGGGGAAGAGGAGAAGGAGGAAGAAGAGGAGAAGGAGGAAGAGGAGGAGAAGGAAGAGGGGGAAGAGGAGGAGGAGGAGGAAGAGGGGGAGGAGGAAGAGGGGGAAGAAGAGGAGAAAGAGGAGGAAGAAGAGGAGAAAGAGGAGGAGAAGGAGGAAGAAGACGAGGAGGAAGAAGAGGAGAAAGGGAGGAAGAAGAGGAGGAAGAGGGGAAAGGGGGGAAGAGGAGGAGGAGGAGGAGAAGGAGGAGGAGGAGGAGGAGGAGGAAGAGGAGGAGGAGGGGGAAGAGGAGGAAGAAGAGGAGGAGGAAGAAGAGGAGGAAGAGGGGGAAGAGGAGGAGGAGGAAGAGGAGGAGGAGGAAGAGGAGGAGAAGGAAGAGGGGGAAGAGGAGGAGGAAGGGGGGAAGAGGAGGAGGAGGAGGAAGAGGAGGAAGAAGAGGAGGAGGAAGAAGAGGAGGAAGAGGGGGAAGAGGAGGAGGAGGAGGAAGAGGAGAAGGAGGAAGAAGAGGAGGAAGAGGGGGAAGAGGAGGAGGAGGAGGAAGAGGAGGAGAAGGAAGAGGGGGAAGAGGAGGAGGAGGAGGAAGAGGAGGAAGAAGAGGAGGAGGAAGAAGAGGAGGAAGAGGGGGAAGAAGAGGAGGAGGAGGAGGAAGAGGAGAAGGAGGAAGAAGAGGAGGAAGAGGGGAAAGGGGGGAAGAGGAGAAGGAGGAAGAGGAGGAGAAGGAAGAGGGGGAAGAGGAGGAGGAGGAGGAAGAGGAGGAAGAGGAGGAGGAGGAAGAAGGGGGGAGGAGGAGGAGGCCGGAGCAGCAGAGAGAAGAACGAGTTAGTTCAGATTTCGTTATTTGAGACTTTTATCAGTTTTGCAGCAGGAAGAAGAAACAAAGTTCGTGTTCTCAGCTCAGTGTAAAACACACACAGCCCGTTTTATTCTGGTTCATGTTTTTAGTTCTGATCTCACCTCCTGGACTCGTCCCGTCTGTCAGAATCTGCATGCTGGAGATCCGAGACAGCTCCACCTCAAAGTGACTCTCACCATCCAGGAACAGATACCTGAGTTCACACCAGAAAAACACAAACAAATAAATAAATAAATCACAGCTGTTTAATGTTTTCGATGACTCTACAGATGTTATTTTGGGTTTCTGACACATTTATCAGCACGTTTTGATATATTTATAAAAAGCATAGATGGCTTTACAGTTTAAATCCCATCACGGCCTCTGATGTTTCACATCCAGAGTATAACATCGAACAGCTGCATCATCAGGCTGACCAATCAGCACGCACCGACCTGTGGTTGTTGGAGAGGCGGCACGTCATGGTTTCTGACTTCTCTGATGTCCCCAAAGTGACGACGAAGGTTCCTCCTGGAAACAGGAAAACGTCATTTTTATGGTGCTGTGATGAAAATGGACCACGTCCAGTGAAGAAAAGAAGAAAGGAGCCGTATAACACACCACCCCTACATCGCAGAAAGCACACTTCCACAGTGAGCCTCCATCTTTTTAATCCCATCATCAATAACACATGAGGCCCCGCCAGGCTGCAGGCCTTACATGGCGGCCGGTCCCCCCTGCGGCTCCGGGCTGATAATGGATTTTTCATTAGGAGCCTGACTGTTGTTGTGTATTTGTGGCTGCACACTGACCCACACTCAGCAGCAACAACAACAACACGGTGGATTATCTGGAGGATTATTCTACAGATGATTTCTGCTTCCTGTCAGATCGTACGAAGAGTCCGAGCGCCCTCACCTCCGAGAAGGACTCTGAGCTGCTTGTCGTAGAACTCCATCTCCTTCTGGGAGACCAGGCTGCACTCGGCGCACTGCCGCACCGGATCGACGAAACACATGCGGGGCAGCACCACCTTCTTGCTGCAGCATTTATCGCAGAAACAGCGGCCGCACCGCCGACAGTGGTGCTGAAGGACGAAACACAAAACAGTCAGTGTCATCATCACACGGTGATTTTTAAATTTGACCACAACATTTGATCAGTTTGTGCTGTGATCCACTTCAACACTTCCTGTCAGGGGTCTGATTTTTGTCAACATCAGCGGGCAGACCACAAAGGTCACACCAACGGTGGTTAAATGACACAGTCTGGTCCGTGAGGGACTTCCTGTTTATCATGACACACTGCTTTTGTCGCCTAGCAACCTGCAGTAGATCCTAATATTTAAAAGTTCAGTCTTGAGTCTGCTGGGATGTGTGGCATCCCTGATCAACAGGAAAAACAAGAACACATCAGAAGGAGGCTTCAACGTGTGATGGTCTTGAACTCTATATACAGGAAGTGAAGTCATCATTGTCCGCTCCCTGATTCACTTCTCAGTTACAGGCTCAGACAGAAGGAAAAGCAGCAACAACAATGTTTCCTGAGAAGATCGACAGATTGTTTTTCTGGCACATAAAAAAGTGGGATGGAAACTGAAGGAGAGCAGCAGAGCCGCAGAGGTATGCTGTCAGTCGTCACTGGAAAAAGAAGCGTCACCCTGCGCACCGCTCGGTGTGTGTTTTCATGCCAAAACACAATAACAAAACAATCATCTCAGCTTTCACAACACACAGAGAGAGAGAGGAAGACACACAACACACCTTTCTTCTGATGAAGTCGAACTTGGTGTCACACTGCATACATCTCGGGCACTGGAGGACGAGGAGCAGAGGAAAAACAGGATGTTACACAACATGCTGAGCTGGACAGAAGCTGACACACAACAGCTCATCAAAGTCTGCAGTAAACAAAAGTTTGGTTTTCCTGCCCTGCATCATAACACAAATCTCAGTGACTGGTTACAGAATGATCAGACATGAGGAGGAGGATTTTCCACAATCTGGCAACACTGAAGTTATTTGAAGAAATGTTCATTATTGTTTGTTTGTTTGTCTTCTGCACACTTTGGAGACAGAAGCTAATACAGTAAATGATTAACTCTGCCTGTCTGATCATGGTGCCTCTGCAGACCTGTCCCCTGTTTGTCCTCCTGTACTTTAACTGGACTGACTGAGAGCCTGCTGACGGCTTTAAATGCCATGAATATCTAGCTTAGCAGCTCCTGCAGCTACAAGGCTAAAAAAAATATGACAAGCTGCGTGCGGAGTTAGCGGTTAGCTAACACACACAACAGCAGGACAATCGTCAATTTATCGATGATAAATATCAAAACCCTGACAGCTGCTTGTTGTTGTTTACTGGCTGGCTGTTTAAAAACGCTCTGTTAGCTGCCAGGCTGGCCGTGACAGCCTGCAACGCCCAGTCCAGGAGCCAACAAATGTCCAGACTATAACCAAAAGCTAGCCACAGCTAGCAAGGTGGACACCGGATACACAACAGCTTGACCTTCAAAATAAAAGCGCTCCTGTTCAAACAACGTCACAGATGCATTAAAAGACATTAAAATAAAAAATACAAAAACATTTTATTTTGCTTAAAAATGTTTTAAGTGTTAAAACGGCTTACTAAAAAGTAGAATATTTTCAATTAATTTAATTTTTAGCCTTATGATTAAATAAAGCTTTTTTTATTTTGAAAATAACCGGAAGCGCTCGGTTTGTTATGCTAGTTAGCTTCTGGCTGCTGTCCGTGCGGCTCTGATAGCTCCTCGCCCCGCGCCCGTCTCACCTCTTTATCCGGGACCCACTGCGGTTCGTCGAGGGAGAAAGGGCTGTTGAAGGCGCCGTTTTCCGGGACCATGCGGAGGCCGCTGGGGCTTCGTACGAGTTTCTTCCCGTCAGGCACTGAAGACATTTTCCTTCAGCGGCTGTTTCTCCTCTGAGCTCAGAGAGTCTCCGTCAACCACACAACTCCCCCTCCGGACACGCCCACCGGAAGGACTGACAGGGCTGATAACAAATCAGAGCGCAGATTTGCGATCACGTGGTGCTAAGAAGGAAATAGGCAAAGTGGAATGTTTTGGTTTTGGCAGCCGCTCCCCTTAGAACAAAACTGATGGAGGAAAAGTCACATTTATCACAATTAATAATATTCACAGCAATAAATTTAACTTTAAAAATAGATCAGACAAATAAAAAAATTGAATTTAAACCATTTTATTCCTCAAATACAGTTAAGCTGTACAATTATTTGCAGGAAAAGAATCACGTCTACTCACATACAAAAGGACACAGATTAGCAGACACACTTCCTCACCATCACAGTGCAATCAGAGAGTAAAATAATCCTGAATCTGTACATATTTCTCTTGTGAGATCTGCTGGACCTTCAGTGCCCACTCCCTCTGCTTCACCACCTCGCCTCTCCGTAACAAAAAACACTCAAGACGAGGAGACGTGTGGGCGAGCAGCAGTTTACAAGGGACCAGTAGTATCACCAGTGCCAGTTCAAACCAAGGAGCCACTGTTCACTGTCAGGACGGCCGGGCGTCACGTAAACACAGAAGGCAGAGGAGCTGCATGTCATCGTTCTTCTGTTGGGACTGTGTGGTACAACAGTACACCTGGAGGGTGCAGCATCCAGTATGTTGCCATGGTTACTCAACTGAGGCCTGGTTTTAATTTACGCTTTATTAAATTATTTCATTCCTCACTGATGCTCTGTTTGTTGCAGCCGAGCTTCAGCTTCTCCGACACATAATACAAATGATGATGACATTATTTAATCTGAAGGACGGACTACAAGACCTGTTTCAACTCCAAGGACGACACAGTCTCTGAAGTGAACTTTTGTTTTGCTCAATATATCTGATATCAATATATATATTCAATAAAACATCGTCTGCAGGAGAAAATTAAAATGTAAAAACATCTGCTTCATTTAAAAGAAACATTGTTAAGAGAACAGACATGAGTAGAATCATTTGAATTTTATATCATAAAAGTGAATTTTAGCCACTATTGAGTGCTTAAATGCAAATTTAAACACCGCCCGCTCAGCTAGGCTACGTTAAACCAAACAAATTTATGCTAAACTATGCTAAGCTATGCTAAATTAAGCTGAACTGGGTTAGTATGATCACATACTATGCCAATCAGGTGAATTCAGGTATTTTAATTTTTGTGGTGTTCAAACTTGACCATCAAGCACTCAGCAGTGCTGCTTTACTGTTTGACTCAGCGGGTTATAAATCTTTTTATCGTGTGTTGTCCACAGTCATCACAGGTGAACGTGTTTCCGTTCCCTCAGCTTCAGTTATGTGCCTCGGAACTTTGTGGAGCCTCGAACATTAAGACGATAGAAGCATAAAGCAGTCGACTGATCAACAGTCAACACTTCAAAGCTGAAATGAGACATTTCACCTCTGGGGAACCTGCTCACACGTTTACATTTCAATGCTTTGGAGCAGCTTTACTTAAATAATCTGTGTTTAGGTGCCACACATACTTTAGTATTTTTACGTTTTTTTATATAATATAAATGCATTGGTATGTTCTGTGAAGCACTTTGTGTCGCCTGATGATTTCAGTGTTTCTTGGAGTGCGTCTGCATTCACACACAGTCAGTGTGTGTGGAAAACGTGGCATTAATGCAGCGTTCTTTCCTTCACTTCACATTTCATCTGTCTGACTCAGGCACTTAACCCTTCAGAGGACTCCTCTGACCTACTGTTTGTGTTCATTCAAGCTTGTCTCCAGTACACGTTGATAAATATAAACCTTTGTCCCTTTAAAACTAAACTTATTTTTCTTTTGTGTGTTATTAAAACCATGTGAATCACTTGCAGCTGTCTGCAGGAGGAACACTCCTTTTGATTTTGGTTTATTTTTAATTTTCTGAAAGTTCTTGCATATTAAACATTAAATAATTTATCATTTGAACTTTTTGGTTCGACTCACGTGCCGTAAAGTTTAAATAAAACAATAACTCTGCAGCTTTCTCTGCCAATAACTTCATTGATCGTCTCTGTATGTGAGGTGAGACATCGCTGCCATGTCTGGAGGAGTTTTACAAAACAAAAGAACTCTTTAAAACATTATAAAACCACAAATGTAAACTTAGAACTACAGACGTGGAAAAACCTAAAGGGAGCTCACATGAACCTGCAGAGTGAACGTGGGGCTACGCTAACAAAAAGATGGCGGAGCTGCTCTCACTGCTCGAGTTTTCATTTATTTAAGTATTTTTTGGAGCTTTAAAAATGTGTTTCCTTGACAACATAAAAACCCAACTCTTCTGTTTTTAAACCATTCAATAGGCGTCATCATCGCACATCTTTCCCACACAAGTAGACACGTCCATTACCCACATCAGGTGTTGTCATGCATTGTGATGAGCGTTAAGGACAGAATAATGAGGAGCATATTGCCGCCCTCTTGTGGTTGCAAGAATAATTGCATGCCGTTGAACACTTGCGATGCTGGAACTCGATGTCTTTGTTAGAAAAACATAAACAACCTTTTTTTAATCTTATATGAACTTGAGAAAACAATTCTGCCAGCACCAAGGCATCTGACATGCAGTGCATTCATGCGACCACAAGAGGGCGCCATATTTGTAAACACCGACTCTTCTACCACCCGTGTCTGAACTGGACCACCAAGGTCATTGTTAGCCTGTAGTCTGTGTCTGCCTTCATATGAGCAGCTAGCATAGCATAAAATATTAACACCCACTCACACCAGCACACGTTTACATACAGTACACGCACATGGACAGAAACGCACACTCAGCAGCCTCCTCCCCCGACACGTCCTGATGAAATAAAACTTCCTCTGAGCACAAACAAGCTTCAAAAAGTGCAACGAGAGATTAAAACCTGTACAGGGAGCACGCGGCGGTGCTGCAGTTTGATGTGGGAGCTATTTACAGCAGGGACAGCCTGAAGGTCGGAGGTCGGCTCGGGGTCTTGTGTGACCGCCGTCGTTCACCGAAGACCTTCAACGCGCCAGGTCAGTGTGGCTGGCACTCAGGTCGCGACTGTTCCTCAGACGATTATTTCGTTCCTGGAGAACACAGAGAAGAAGTAAGATGGAGGCCTGAGGAGGCAGCGCCAGGTCTGACTTGGTTTTAATATAAGCTGTACATGTTAGGATGTTTAACTGGCTTCAGCTGCTGCTCATAAAAAGCCAAAATGACCCCTACAAAGACTCAAAGTCCAATAAAAATACTGCAGAATGTAATATCCTCTGCACATATGTGGCCTTTATAAGCTGTTTTTGGGTCATTTATGTCACAAATGTTCACCCTGATGGACAAATATGAGAGTAATGTGACTCTCACTGTTTAAAAAGGGTTAATAAAAGTGATGTTAGGATGTTTTTGAAACACACACATCTGCCCGAAGCATCAAAGAAACTCAAACTAGTTCAGAAAGAGACAAAAATCTGCAAAAAGTGTCGATTGTTTCAGCCCTTCTGAAGAAGAATTAATACTTCTGCTTATTTTGAAAAACATGATCTGAAGAAAATCAGAATTCTATGTTTGCCTGAACGACCAATAATTGTCCTTAAAAAAGGTTTTAACATTTTAAATGGATCTAACACTCTAACAGTCCGCCTGACTCTCTGCAGACTCTCGTGTGTCTCCACACTCGCGCTCCTTACTTGGTAGCGGTCACCGGCAGCTTTGTCCGCCACGTTAAGGACGCCCAGAGAGCTGGCCCGCTTCATGCTGCACCCGCATGCAGGGAGGCGTGGTCAGAGGTGAGGAGGAGGGGTGATGGTGACGTGACGTTAATGACAAAGGTTAGTGTCACACAAATGTTTCACACAGGGCATTTTAACATGTGTAACTCTGCATGTTTGTGTACGTTAGAGGGTTAAAGACGAAACTTCGATACCACTTTGTAACATGTCGCCATCATGCGCACACAGAACCGACAAGAACCATAAAGTGACGCTGCAGAAAACGCCCACTTTGTCTGTTTTGTGTTTTTTTTTTTTTTTGCTGGTGGGAAGACTTTCAGAAAACCATGCAGCCTCGTGAAGACTTTCCTGCACCACAAAAAACAAATGACAAAACAAAACCAACAGACGTTTCTGCAGGGATCTGTCAGCCATGATGATGAGGATGATGATGATGAAGATGAAGACATCATGAGCTGCAGAACAAAGAAACGCCGGACAGAAAATGGAGCCCAGTGAGCACACGGCAAGCATGCAGGCCCACACTCAGATGGAAAGAAACCAAATTTATTCATATAAATAAAGAAAAAACTCCGACACAGCATAAAACAGGAAGAGCCATGCAGACAGGGTGGGTTTTCAAAATAAAACTCACAAAGTGAAAAATAATAAAAGCTGTGCAAACTCAAACTGAGCTGAACAGAGTTCAATAAATAGAAACGATTAGTGGGAACATCAGAGACGTCACAGGCAGGAGGTCAAAGCAGACGTTAGCTCATCCCCCAAACATCGCAGCATTTTTCTCCCATTTCATCGAAGGCAGGCTGCTCTCCTTTCAAATATTCAGAAATATTTTTTGTGTTTTTTTGTTCTCAAAATGTATATTTTTCTCAAATTTTAAACACAATATTTTATCAATAAAATACGTTTTTTTTCCTTTTTGGCTATTTTAATTATTTTATTTTTCATTTATTTTTCATAATTTCTTACTTTTCTGTTATTATTGTTTATTAACTTTTTTTCTAAAAATGAATATTTTTCTCTTCTGTATTCACACCAGCATTTTTCTCTGATGTCGTTGTATTTAAATATTTTATAAAAACATTTTTAATTAATTTTTTGTTTGGTTTTTAAAATGTATAAAATATTTTTTTGGAATTCTTTCCTCCCTTAAAATGACTTTTATTTGTAGCTGCTCAGCATTTTATTCCGACTCCTCTTTAGCAAAATATAAACATTTCCCGTGTTTTTAAAGTTCCTGTTTACAATCATCAATCAATAGAGCTGACAGTATTTACATAAAATAGAAATAACCAGATTTCTTCCTCAGAGTATTTTCATGCTGACAGGTGTCGGCAGGTGAACCATGAAGTGGGAGAAAAACGGCCGATGTGCCAGTCAAAGCTGCCTCCATCATCTCATGTGCAAACAGCTTCAGCGTTTCCCCACTTCACCCCCAGCAAAGTCGAGCGAATCCCTTCTTTAGTTTGTGTTTGGTTAGTGAGCCGATGAGCAGGAAGGAGGGCCGGCTCGGTCCCGCAGGCCTCCGTGCAAAGACTGCGTCACCTGTGACGGGTCGGCAGGTGTCTGGGTGATGGGTGGTGGGGGGGTGATAGTTACCCGGGGTTTTTGGGCTCACTGTCCCGTGACGAGCCGCCGCCTTTCAGCTTGCGGACGAGTTTCTCGCTGCTGCGCCGGATGGACGCTCGGAGTTTACTGAAGGAGCCGCTCCTCTTCAGAGAGCCGGAGCCGTCCTGCAGGGAGACCACAGGGTTACACTCACACTTCATACACAGCCACCGAGTGCAGAGTCAGACCAGTGTGGCCGAGTCATTATGGTCCTAAAAGGCTTCAAACACCAGGTCAAACACCTGACACACACCTGCAGCTCTGCCAGCCCGCCTCGCCACGGCAGAGCGGTCTGTGGGTCTGATCTGTTCAGACGTGCACAAACCGGTGCAGACCGTCACACCCCATGCTGTAATGCAGGCGGAGCAGACGCAGCAGCTGCATCCACACATGTGACCGTCTGCTGCTGTTAGAGCTCCTGTAGTGTTCATAACATACTGAGCACGTGTGTCAGACTGCAGGAGGTGCTAACGAGCCACTGATCATCGCGCCCTCACACACAAACTACAAAAATGTAGTTTGTAAAAACATGTTTTGGGATTAATGAGCTGGTGTCTACTGATTAGTAGGTTTATAAAAGTCACACTGTGAGGGGTTTGGTTTGGTTTGGATCTCAACGTGTGATGTAAGGCCGCCATTTTAAAGGACCGCCACCAGGTCAGACCATCAGGTCACTCACTGACCTCTGTGGACACGACCACCTTCAGCCTCAGCAGACCTACCTGCACCCGTCCCCTTCCACACATGATGGAAATATTTTTGTCTCCCTCTACAGGTCCATGCTTACAGACGTTTTTTTTGGACACGAGGGTTCACTCTCATGTTGTGTGTCTAACATGTTACGAACATTTGAGATGAGAAATGCAGCTGCTGAATCAGTTTCTACTTTAGATTCATCATGTCCTTTCTAATTATGTGCGACACATAAGCAGCCAGCACGATGCTCCTGTCCTCTAAACACAGACCATGCATGGTATGTCAGTGACCGGTCCAGTGGATGGACCTCCTCCCTGTTGGTGTCAGGACTGACAGTCAGAACTGGTTATAACTTTCAGACAGATGCTGCAGTTTGGTGTTCAACTTCATGACAAAATATTAGTTTAAATGTCACAAAAAATGTGCAGACACAGAACTCCTTGATTAGCATGCTAATAATATAAAACAATATGGCTGCCAGGGTCAGAATTGAAGTGTGTCTTTTATCTGATTTTAAACTATGCCGCCTGAAAAACAAAGAGGAGACCTGCCCAAAACCTCCACTGCCCCCTGGTGGCTGGCTGCAGTACATGTTATAATCCTCCTCTATCAATCAATCTTTAGCATTCTGGGTTTATTCAGTTTTTAAGAGACTAATCAAAGTATTGAACATGATGATTCAATGATTTGTGTTCTTTAAGAATATAAAACTCAGCTTACTGACAAATAATCTCATGCTGCTGAGCTGTACTGAGGTGAAAAGCTCTCACCCACACACACACACACACACACACACAGAGAAAAGAGAAGGGACACACAAAGAGGCGACAGGCGCAGCGTCAGGTGAGCAAAGAGTTTAGGTTTTATTAGAAGTTAAGAAAGACACGATGCACAAAGAGGACGGGACACGCAGAGGATTAGTAAGCAGGAGCTGAGAACAACCAGGAGATTATTTCATTTTTCCCAAAAAGGTTCATTAACAACAACAACGCTGTTTCACAGCAAGCCCCTCCCACCCCCCACCCCGACAGTATATACAGAGATATACAGGAGGTAAACAGGCCTTCACCATGATCGACCTGCTGCCGCAGCAGCTTCTCTCCTTCAGCTCATCGTCCTGTTACCTTTAACGTGTCCTCTTATCAATGAAGCACAGTTCAGTCTGATATCACTGCAAACAGGTGACACACTAACCACTAAACTCCGACAGGAGAGGGAACCCTAACGGTGCTGTTGAGCATGCTGACGAGTTACGTCGATGTTATTTACAGTGTCGCTACTGTATGAGATGTTCAGAGTCACTACTACAGACTTTAGATGCTGAATTAAACTGTGTGGACGACAGATGAGAAGCTTCTGACCTCCACAGAGGAACAGAGGGGAGGAGGAGGAGGAGGCTTTAACTCCGACCACATCAGACCTGGAGACCTGAAACCTGACAGCAGGGGCACAGGAAGGAGCGCTGTGTGCGCACAACTGGAAACTTTTCCATCGTTTGTCAACAACCTTCCTCCTCTCTTCAGTAAATACTTTCAACTTTCTGTCTTTTTCCAACCACGTTTGGTTGGAAAACGGAAACTTTCAGAGGTCCAGGTCTAAGTGGAGAGAGTTAACAGCTGATTTGGAGGACAAGGTAAAGAGAGGTTTGGTTTTTGAGGGCAGACTGTGAGTCTGCCACACACATCATTCCCTTCACGACCTATTCAATGAGTCTACAGGCAAAATGAAAGCACAGAGTGACAGCAGGGGGGAACGTAGAGAAGCAGAGTTTAAAGGACAGCAAGAAACAGCAAGGTTTAATGTTGCCTTACAGAAACATCACCCCGGGCCTCTCCCACCTGCAGCAGATACACAGTACAAGCACAAGGTTGTGTTTTTACCCGCTCCGCGTTCCCAAACACATCAGAGAGGAGCGTAAAAGCAACAGATCACTCAACCCCGAGTGAAGAGTCCCACCACAGAAGAAGAAGAAGAAGAAGAGAGAGGGAGAGAGAGAGGGAGAGAGAGAGGGAGAGAAGGGGGGGAGCTGAAGAAAACTGCAAAAAGCTGTAGGGTGGGAGGCTGGCGAGGCATCCGTCATGCAGAAGACAAGTTTTTAGAACCATTAGAAGGCATCTGGAGAGTTATGCCTGCCGGTCACACGGAGCAGGACGAGAGAAGAGAGAGAAGGAAGAGTGAGATGGAAGAAAAAAGAGAGAGAAAGGATTAACAGTGTCGACAGACGAGGGAAGAACGAAAGAAAAGTTCATGATCATCAGCTCAGACACAGTGTCTGCATCAAACAGGACAAAGTCTGTGTTTCATTTATCAGGCCGAGGATCTTCTCTTCACCTCTACTATACATTAAACCACCAAACAAAATAAAACCTTGGAGGTGTGAAAGAACCTCCTGTTTGCTGCTTTCAGTCTGACTGAACCTATGCAGCAGGTGTAATGACAGACTTTGCCACTAGGTGGGGTTTATACACAACTCAATAATGATGCAGACACTGTGCCTGAGGCTGGAAGTTTAAGATAAAACACTGACAGGGTTAAACTTTGTTAGAGCAGCACAGAAAATACAAACACACAACATGGATGCAGGGAGGAGACGCATGAGAGCAGCCAGACACCGGGCGGACTTTATTCATTACAGGGTTAAATAACCCTTCTAACCCTTCTGATTACTCTCATCACTGAATATTTGGCCAAGAAGACATTTATTTTGAATTTTTATTTGTGCATTCGTCAGCTTAATTCAAACTGAAACATGATCATGTTCAGAATCCGTCCTTCCTCTGGCTGCTAACATGCTGACAAAGCAAACAAGGAGCAGACAGACTTCTCAGGCAGCACATCATCACCATCATCATCACACCAAAAACAATGTGCACAAAAACAGATATACAAACAAACACATGCACAAAGTGGACACAAACATCACCAAGGAAGGAGTACAGTACAGAGCCCATTGTTGATTCAGAGGAGCAGACTGACTGAACTGTTTCATAATAAGAGAGAAGAGAGCGGCGTTCACAGCTGCCTGTGGAGAGAGCTCAAGTGGAAGTGATGCTTGTTCGACAGGGTGAAGAGCAAAATATAGTCTGACAGCTGTGGAGGGTAAAGAGACCAAAAAAAGGCATCCATCTAAAACAAGTGGGGCGAGCTCAGCATGCACGTCTATTGTTATTTAACCCTCTGAACCCCAGAAACCAGCTTCTAATAGGCTTTAAATGTGTGATAAAACTGAAGCACAGTCCTTACACTTTATTCTACACCTCTCCTCGTTTAAAATGTCTCCACAAAATAAAGTGTTTGCACTGTAAAAAAACTAAACGTTCTGCACTCCTCAGCAACAACCAGGGAGCCAGGATGGACTCACATGTGAGCAGCAGTCACATGACCAAAATTCAGTGTATTTGAATGTTTTTAAAATCAATAATCAAAAGAAATTCTGCCGTTTTCTAACAGTTATCAGTGTTAACACCCAGAAACAGCACAGGGTTCAGAGGGTTAATGTTAGCCTTGTTGTGTTGCACCTCCTCCAGAGATGAAAACAGTTTGAAACTCAGATTAAAAGTGTGTTAATTTAGTTTTAATTTCCTTCCATTGAAGCTCTTTCCAGATGAGACAGGTTCCTTTCCTCAGATGAAATATACTCCTGACAGGACACCACACAGAGATAAACAGTGTGTGTGTGTGTGTGTGTGTGTCACACCAAACCTCCCAGAGATACAGGAGCAGATGCTGATTGGTTGTTCGGGGTGCTATGACTACTGTTGCTATGTGAGGAGAGCAGCTCTGAGCGGAGGCTTTCAGAAATAAGATGGTGAGCAGCCTAGAGCGACGCTACGTGTTCTGCCACTGCAGTCAGCGCAGAGCAAAATAAAAGCGCTGCAGATGCTGGGTTAGAAGTGCGGCTCTGCGGCAGAGGCAGCGCGCTGGGCGTTGTCAGTGTGTCACAGCATTTATTAAGACTCAGAGTTAGTTAGAAAAGCTACAGAGAGAGAGAGAGAGAGAGAGTTTAGTGGAGAGTAGCACTAAGTGAATATAAAACACTACGAGTCACCTAGATTTAAGCTTTGCTGAAGTGAATGCTCCTGCAGAGCATCTTTTCACGTGATCTAACAGGGACGTGCAAGCGGTTTCTACGGTGACAGTCAATCAGCATCATCAGTGTAGCACAGGACAGAAAGATCCTTCAAAAAGTCACTTTAGCATCTGACTGAGATTTACACTCTCCTTCCTGTCTCGACAGAAGCCACCGATACACATTTACATTTATATTAAATATGAAGATTAATCAAAGTGAAACACCTCTGTGTGTGTTCTGACCTCAGGAACCTGCCTGGTCAAACATGGAGGTATGTCTGAAAGGTGGGTCTCAGTGCTGATTGGTTAAACTTCAAGTAACAAAAGACAAAATGCTGCATGTATATAGTCATTTTTTCAGCTTTTTAGCCTTAAATTTAGAGAAAGAGGACACAGGGAGTCGAGAGATGACGTGCAGCAAAGATCACAGGATGGACCTGAACTGTTTATGAACTAATCGGATCAACGACTGACCACTGAGAGGCTGGCGGGTGGTGGAAACCAGAATGTATAAATTATAAATGTTTATCAGACGTGGCTTCCGTCCAGAAGGCTACCTCTCTGCCTCGCTGCAGACTCTCGGTAACATGTGGAGGGCTGTGTACTGTACTTACCCCGTTCCACTCCACGCTCATACTCACTTCCTCGCCACCGTCCGGCCCGCTCTCGTACTTCACCGTGTCAGAGGTCAGGCTCTCGCGGCTCCGCTGCTTCTCGCGGGCCTCCGGCTCGCTCAGGACCTCCGCCACACGCTGCTTGTGCACATTGTCCAGACCCTGACACGCACACATGTGCACGAAACGACAATGAATGCCCGTTTAAATCCAATTAAAGCTGAAGCTGAGCAGCTCAGACACACAGAACACGGCGCAGCTGATGGCAAGTCAGCAAGTACCAGTTCATCCGATCCGATTAATATTAAAGGCTTCTACCACCTGCTGGGAGCCCCGGCTCTGGGCACACATTCATACCTCAGACACAGCAGCAGTGAGGGTGGAAAAAATAAGTTTCAGCTAATGGCACCTCCACCTGTCAGCCTGTGCAGGATACATCTTTAGTTCAAATTTAGCTCACAGACTTAGGATGGGTGTCACTTCTCTCTTTGGAAAAGTTGAGAGGCAATGTCAAGCATCATCTGCCGTGATTACAGCTGGCTCCGTGATTCAGTTCAGAGCGGTCTGCTTCCTCTCACTCCGTCTGAGTCATTCATTATTAAACAAGGGAAACACAAAGGCCAACAAACTGAACAGCGACCAGAGTCCGCTCTGCTAAAGGTTAAACTATCAGCTTCCTGATATAAATATGCCAAACATTTCATAAAACTGACTCGACAGGAATCTGTACAAGTGCGTACAACTCATCTGTAATTGTTGTGACTGAGCCACAGGAATCCAGCTCGAATTCTTTGTGTGGTGTCATGTGTGTGTTTCCGTTTCTTAAAAAGAAGACTCAGGATAACATCTGCAGGGATTCACCACTGCCTCCCTTTTCTCATCTCTACAGGAGACCACATTAATATTATTACCACATTAAGTCTGATAAGTAACACGCCATCGCAGGCCGTTAAAGAGCGCTATCATCTTGTCTCTGATTGTACATTTTCTGCCTTTTTAACCCGCTGTGAACGCTGAGTTTCTGTCAGTCTTATTTGAAAAAGAGACCACACCTGCTTTCTGGAACGCATCGCAGCTTCCTCCAGAGTCTCAGCAGCCTCGAACTTGCCCTGCCGCCTGTAGAGGGCGCCCAGGTTCTTCAGGGTGGTGGTAACTGTGGGGCTGCATAGAAAAGAAGGAGAAGCATCTCAGAAAGGCATCCAAGAGTTTATAATTTGTAGAATAAGTTTGACAAATACATTCATTAAAAAAAAGGAGAAGATCATCTTTGCTAAAAAATGATTGGTTTAAAGCATCCACACTAGTAAACCGACCTGTCGACCTTGCAGGCTTTGTACCAGCCTCCATATTCTCCGAACGGTGAGCCGTCCTTCTGCTTCCCCTGTCACATAAAAACACCACAAAAACATGTTGAATAATGAGCCCGGCTCTTGACTCGAGGCCGTCACAGCCAACATGAAAGGGGGGGTTTTATTGGTGGGATTAGAGCCGGGTCAGGATTCCTTCCGCTGAACAACTAAACCTATTAAACTGTGACGAAATGACTGCTAGTGGGGAAAGTCGCTCCATCATCGTCATCATCAGTGGAGACTTAACCAGCTAATCCAACACTTTGTAAAGTCAATCCTTCCTATTGCATGCTAACTGAGCCCATACAACTGCTGGAGTGCTGCGCATTTCACAGCTTACTGTGGGAGTCTCTGGGTTAATTATAGGAGAAGAAGACAGCACAGGGGACGGATCCATGAGTAAGAGGAAGGGGCTGAAATGGTCAGCTGAGGACAGTGATGAAGAGCAGCCTGGTACCGGGCAGGGGCAGCTGGTGGGGTCGCTGTCTGCGGCGTTTCTTTTGGATGTCGAGTTGAACCTTACTTTACTGGCTCTAATTGGCTGCTCCCAGTGCATTCTGGGTGTTGCATAAACACCTTTGACACATAGAGGCTCACCTTGCTTTGTTCCTCTCTCTCCTCAGCGTGCATCCAGATCGGTTTGTTCTCATCTGCAGACAAACAGACAGAATCCGCTCTGATCAACAGCTGAAATCTGTAAACATCCGGTTCTCCTTCTCAGCTGAAAGGTGCTCAGCTGAACATGTTAACCTTCACATTAGATGACATGTTGGTGTTTGTGCGGAGTCACTCTGGATTCAGGCGACAGAAGCTTTTTGTGCGTTTCGTACCGTCAACAGAGCCAAACTCCCTCTCGTGAGCGCGGGTGAGGATTTCTTTATACAGAGTCTCAGCCTGCTTGAACTTGCCCTGCTTCAGGTAACAGGACGCCTGATGAAAACACACACAGAGACAAACAACAAGAATCAGAACAACGCTGGAAAAAAAAAAAACAGCATCAAGAATCGGCCTCCATCCCTCCTCTTCCTCACCAGGTTGTTCTTGGTCTTGGCCACATTGGGGTCATCGGGGCCCAGTTTGGTCTGGTAGATCTCCAGTGCTCTCATGTAGTAGTACTCCACCTCCTCGTACTTGCCCTGGTTCTGACACAGCAGGGCCAGGTTGTTCAGCTGCTTGGCCACATCTGGGTGGTCCTTGCCCAACACCTGGGAGGGGAAGCCAGGGAGACACACAAAGGGGTTAAAACAACAACAATTTAGACAACAACAAAACCCTGTGGCTGGCGGGCACCATTTGGTCCATGTGAGGAATGACTTCCAGAGAGCAGCAGCAGCGGACACCGTACTGTTTTCATTCATGTTCCAAAATATGTGACTCAGTTTTAAAACCTGGGAAGGTGTCTTTAAATCTCCTGCCAGGTCACTCAGTGTGTCTGAAGAGCTTTAAACACATTACACAGCAGGTTTGTAGAAGCATACACACAACACTGTGTGTTACACCGATACAACAAAAGCAGTAACCGGGTTCTAAGGTGGGTATTTTTTATTTATTTTATTTTGATTTTAGATACTTTAGTAATCCCAGAGGGAAATTGTTTAAGGCTGCTGCCAAGCAGTGTCATACAATGACTAGCAACGCGCGCCACAGGCTAGGGTGAAGTGTCTTGCTCAAGGACACACAACAATGACTTGGGCAGGAGTTGGGATCGAACCACCGACCTTCCAGTTATTGGACAACCCTGCTAGAGACACAGAGTGCATACTGAAGGAATCTGACCAACCAGCAGAGAGGTACGAAGATCAGAGAAAAGGATAAGATGCAGAGTAGAAGAAGAAATGTGGGACGCATAAGAAGGAGTGTCAAAGCAAAAAAGAGATGCATTAAACCTCAAAACCAAGCTGAGGGTGTAAAATAATCTTTTTTTAAAGAAAATAGCAAACAAAACGGTTAACGGTCCTCCATTTTGTTGGAAAATATGATCAAATCTAAGCCCAAAATCACGATAATGCATCAAATCTGCTTCATTCCACATGTGTAGTGTATGTTTAGAAAAGGATGTTAAAAAATGTTAAAAAGCAGCCATGATAAAATGCTCTCCTCTTTCTTCCTGGCTTCACTTTAATGCACTCTTAAGTCTGTGGTCTGCCGGATCGCCTCCTCCCTGCTGGACGCCGACAGGCTGTGATCCACAGGATCCACAGAGTGGAGCTACCTACAGCATGCACTGACCTCCCACGCCTCTGCTGCTGCTGCTGCTGCTGCTTAACACATCTGACAGCTTTCCTGTAAACACCATTATCTGAAAAAAGGGACTGCCCCACCAAAGCGAGCGCTGCAGGCGGCTGAGGGGGAATTGATCATGTTTATCGACGCGTTCAGACACCAAAAGTGATGTTGTTTGTTTTCTAGGAAGCTTTCAGGAACCTGCATCTAAAATTAAGAGGGCCCAAAGTGAATCAAAGAAACAGCGAGCAGAGCATGAAACCTGCTCCGCTGCAGCAATCTGATGAAAACACAGATTTTGGTGAGTCCACAGAACAGAGTATAGATGAAAATGACTGAAAATAAACAACAACAAGCTTGATGGCAGAGAGGAAGCTCACACTACAGGATCTGGAGGAACATAATCTTTGTTGGTGACAAACTGAATGCTCTGATTGCACGTTAATCGAGCATTTTTGGGCACTATAGTAACAAAGATTTATGTTTCAGTCAGCTCACTAATGTAATCAAGATATTTCTGCGAGCTTCACTTATTTTATTTCCTCTCAAATAAATAACTGAGCAGTGAAAATGTTGATGGATTCGCCTCATTTTCCCGATGGGCACTAAACAGTTTGGAGCAGAATTTTCTGAGATTCTATAAAAAGGCAGAAACCAATCGTTCCGATTCAGCATCTCTGCAGCAGCCGCCTTCCTCTGCTGCAGGAAAACTCTGTCCCACAGCCTAAGTGAGAGAGCGTCATCATCTGAGTTTAAGCAGTATGAAGCGAAGAAAAAAAAATAAAATCAGCTCAGCTTAACCAAAGCCGACATCTCACTGTGAGGATGGAGAGACGGAGGCTTTGTTCAAAGGCAGGCGCTCAGGAGAGACAACAAAATAAAGATCCTTCTGCTGAGCTGCATCTTTGTGAGCAGATCATCAATTTAGATGTGAGACAAAATAATGACAAGCTGCCCTGTGATACACATCTCTGTACAACAGAGAGAGAATGGAGTACATTCCAGGATTTTAAAAGGTTTTAGACTTTACATATAATGCACAGCATTTTGCATCGGTGAAAGGGCAAACTGGCCTAATGGTGCCCGCCGCACAGGATAACTGAGGCGAGGCCGACCTCTGACCGATGCTGGTATGCTCCTTCAACGCTCACACTGAGGCGCTGCGGCAGATGTGCTCATTTTGTCACCGTTGGTCGTCCACAAACATGAAGTTTTCTCTGCACTTCTTGTTGTTAGCATTAGCTTATAACTACCTAGCTGGATTTACAAGCAACACGATGACTGACTCCAAAACAAGGACCAGAGGCTGTTTTGTTTACCTCTTTGCGTCTGACTGCAAGTTTAAATCCATCATTTAAAATGTGGCTGTCGATAGTCGGTGACAGTCTGTTTTATGATCTTCGTCACTTTTCTATCAGAGAAGGTGTTTGTCCTTCAGTCTGCCGTGACTCATGGGAGTGAAATCTCCCGTCTTTGAATACTTATGTGAAAGTAGGACACCGAGTTTGACTAAGAATGAACGAAACTTTACCTCAAAGTAAAAGTTTTGTCCAAAAAAAAAAAACATCTTTGAAGAAACAGCATCTACTCAACATGGTGCCTGATGACCTTTGACCCACCTTCTCTCTGATCTCCAGCGCTCTCTTGCACAGAGGCTCTGCCTCCTTGTACTTCCCTCTCTTTCCATACAGCACGGCCAAGTTATTGAGGGTGGCAGCGACCTGTCAGGGACACAAACACACAAACACACGAATCATTCTACTCTGTTTTTTCTACACTTTGATGCATAGTGTGTGGAACCTCAAGACTCAAAGCTCCATTGATGAGATGATTGAGTAATTTACAAGGAGGAAGAGGACGTGCTGAAACAGGAAGTGATTATGCTGTGCTGTAATTTGATCCAAATCAGCTCCCAACACACAGAGGAGTCTGCAGGGCAGCTCTGATGTCTGATTCATACCAGGTCGGCCCTGGCGGCCATGTGGACTGAGGGGGGAGGAAATGAGGGGAGGAGGAACAGAGGGGAGAAGGGGTGGGAAGAAAGGGGGGCTCTGATCCGAGGCAGAGAGGAAGATGAATAGAGTAAAAGAAATACTCCAAATCTCCAGAAGAATCTCTCATTTATCCACAAAATGGAACAAATTTAAGGGTGATTTCCCACAAACAACAGAGTGGCCATGCCAGGGCTCGTACTTTGACTGCCTGACTGGAAACAATCCAGGTCAGCTGAATCTGCTGCTATGTAAACATGGTGTACGTGTGTTGGCACATGTGCAGCCAGTTCACACCTAATTTAGGAATGAAAACCTGGAGCTCACCTGGCTTAAACTAACTGAACATTAAAAAAACATGATGAAGAGAAGCAGATGAAAACAAGAGCTCAAGAAGAAGAAAAATCAGTACAGAAGTGATCGGATATGTGATTTCCTCTTGAAAAAAAGAACGATCGGGGCCTGTTGGTGGCAGAGGATGTAGGTGAGAGACGGCTAACCTCAGTGATGGAGGTCCAGACAGTGGAGACGCAGGCCTGCTGGACCTGCTGCGTGCTTACAGTCAAACAGAGTCTCCTGAATCTGAGAACAGGGGCGGGTGAATTATTCATCAAGTCCAGGCTGCTCGTCTCAGTCTCAGACACTCAGGGGTCCGTCAGAGAGGTGCAGTTTAAAATACATAAGGTTTATACTGTGAGACAATAGTGTCGACACACTCGCACGTTAAAAACCAAGAGCTAAGAAAGTCACACTCACACTTCCTGGGGTCTTTAACGATGATAAATGTCATTGATATTATGGCTGTCTGTGTTACCTGGGGTGGAACCAGGACACTGCAACAATCTGAAATGGCTGTGTAGCAGATTATAGGGGTAATGAGGGTTTAAGGAAAATCACACCTGATGCCTCGGTTTATAACAGGTAAGAAATAAAAGTGTGCCTCCTGATCGCTGTGGACATGGTTAGAGAATAAAAGCCAAAAAATAGGAGTCATTGATCTAGCAACACACACCCTGAAGTAGGGATGTCCCGATCAGGTTTTTTTTGCCCTCGAGTCCGAGTCATTTGATTTTGAGTATCTGCCGATACCGAGTCCCGATCCGATACTTTCAAGATTCTCTATAAAGGCGGCAAATAGCAAGTGACTCGTTGCAGCAAAACCTGTGTGTGTGTGTGTGTCCAGAGCGCCACGCTAGGTGATTTCAGACACGCAGCAGCTCATCGAGAACTCGAACCCAGGACCTCTCGCACCAAAAGCAACTGTCATACCCCTACGCTACAGGACACAGAGCCACCCTGCACAGAAGGCGTTAACTTTGAGAGCCCTGATAAATATATATCCGAGTCCTGATCGGGAGGCAACATCCGATTCCGATCGAGTCTGAAATCACGTAATCGGACCCGATTTCCGATCACGTGATCGGATCGGGACATCCCTACCCTGAAGCGTTTGCCCACCCGTCTGTTGAACATCTACACTTACAATGAATTACCACTGTGAAGGAGGACACGCCATCTGTGTGGTTCAGATCAACAGTGCCCTGCGTTCATGTCGGCACAGATGTACTCACCGCTGGGTGGTCCCTGCCCAGAGTCTTCTCTCTGATGGCCAGAGCATCATTCAGCAGGTTGGCTGCCTCCTTGTACTTGTTCTGGTCCCTGACAGAAGCACACAGGGAGTCAGACACAGACGGACAGAATGACAGACCAGCACACAAAGAAAAGAAATATGAACTATGCCAACAATCCTCACTAACAGCTCATTATTTTCCAGGTGACGCGGCTGAAATAGCTCTGCAGCAGTTCCCACAGATCATGTGTCCACACAGACGCATTCATTCAGAACAGAAGCCTGTGCTGACTGTTAAAGAGCTACCTATAGAAAAAGCATGGCGTCGCTCCTGTGAAACACCGGTCGGGCTTTTGTGTGTCGTGCTTTTGTTTCTGCTGCCGTACTGTAAATCTTCGTGTCAGCCTGTTTGGATCCTTCGGCTCTCGTTTGGAGGCCAGACACACAAAAGGTTTGAAAGGACATGCCACAGCGTGGTGAGGGCGACAAAATACTCTGTTAGTATCACATTTTTCTCTCTTTAGAAATAAAAGTTTGTTGAATCCGAAGGCGTTCAGATGAAAAACTACAAGGTTAAATCTTTTTAGATATATCTGCCAAACACTGATGAAAAATGCATCAATAGGTTCGTGACGTCTTGTAAAAAACAGTGACCTTTGAGGATTAATAAGGCATTCAAAAACGTGTTTCAGGATAGATTCTAAACACATGAGATCTTCTAAACATTCAGATATTCGATTACCTGTAAACGAGGGCTAGGATATTAAGCATGGTGGCCACATCTGGGTGGTCGTGTCCAGAGGTTTTTTCCAGGTCCTCCAGGGCCTGTTTGCAGAGGGGCACAGCCACCTCGTACCTGCCCTGGGAGGCATACTGGATCACCAGGTTGTGGAGGGTCCTCAGGCGAGCTGGAATCTCATAACCTCCCTGCTGGGCAGCTGCTGCTGCTGCACTGCCGTGAGCCGGCTGGACTGAAAACACACAAAAAACACAGAAACAGTGTTTAGATTTCAGGGTAAACACACTTTACTGCAGCATATTTTGACACATTTAAATATAAACCTGCAACTAAAAACATGAGGCAAACTCCAATGCTGAGGAATGAAGCTGAAGTGAAACTGCAAAGTACTGCAGTTCCTGAAGTGGCCTCTTGAGGCTGCCTCCAGAAGTGAGTCACTCTCTCGTTCACACTGGAGAAAGTAGGAATGAATCCAGATCGCCTTTAAGCTGGATATGTTCAGACCTATTTTCAAATCTTTTCAAACACACATATCTACGCTCAATCCAGTTTAACCCGGCTTGTTAGTTGTCCTCCAAACCACTAGGTGGCGCCTTGTAATATACAGAGTCCGTTCAGGCCGCGTGTGCCCATGCGTCGTGAGATGCAGATTTAACATGCTTAAAGCCAAATATTGTCCTTTAGCCGTCACATAACGCGAATTAAAGCTTTAAATGTTCATAATTTAATGACGGGGACTGAATAATGCGTCTTTAGTTAAATAATGCATCTTCTACCAAAACCACCAGCTGTCAAAGCTGAAATGACTTTTTATGTTAAAAAAAAATGACACAGTTAGATTTGTCTTTGTCAGCAAAGTGTGATTTGAACCTAGTTGATGTCCGTGTTCACATAAATGGGTCAAATCTGACATCACGGCAAACAAATGGTGGTTAACAGTTAACATATGCCCCACTAACTGCATAAACAATGTCCTCATTCTGCTGCGATGCACAGCTGATGCGCCGGCTCCTGTGTGTGATACGTTAAACGGGGTCAGATCAGGAATGCCTCTCATGATGCTGCACCGTGTCCGTCTGGCTCTATGTGTGAGCGTCTAAGAATGCACGAATGTGAGCGAGAGGTCAGGAAACCAGCTGATTGGGTTTCTTATTAAAAGGCCGGGCAGCTCTGTATTTACTCTGAACCATGGCCAGTGGGCTTTTTGGAGTTTGGAGCCGCGTGCTGCAGTAATAACAGTGACCACAGAGAAGTGGTACCAGGTGTGCAGAACCAGGCAAACCAAAAAACAGGACATACACTCAGAGAGGGATGACAACACAACAGAGAACATGCTTCATAAACACAATCGTTCAGTAGCTCCGTTTGCTAAATGACTTGAATGTAAATATTTACACACAAACACGCTCTGGTCTCGGTTTAAATAAAGCCATAGCTGCCACCACTATTACCACCATTTTCTTCCTGTAGACAACAATTTACCAGAAACAACAAAAGCTTTTTAGAATAATCAACAGAGGAAAGACTGATCTAATCTACTCCAACCTAATATCCAGCACACACACACACACACACAGGCAGCTCTGTTCTACACTGACAGAGGATTAATGCCAGTCCATGATGCTCTGCTTCTCCATAAACATCCCTCTCTCCCCCTTCCACTACCTTTATTTTTATTTTTAAGTACAGTCGAACGTAGAAACATGACACCGATTCCCTCTCTCAGCCTCCCACCCGTATTTCCAGTTTGTATACACCATCCTCAAGGAGTAGCTACCTGCCTGTGTACTGTAAGCACAGCTGTGGGTGTGAGTGTGTGTGAAAGGGTGTGGGTGTATAATTACTGCATTACTGTAAGCTCGCCTCAAAACAATGCTCAGTTTAAAAGTTGGCAAATACTGATAATATGACACAAGACAATAATGAGGAATAAATAACACAGATGTATATAGAGCCTTCACACTGACAGTCCCATCACAATAAACATGTCACATTTATTTTTTCTTCATTATACAATATTGACCTCTGGATTTATGACGCAGACGGTCAATCTTCTGCTCCCCATATTCCCCAACCAATCCCCCCTCCTGTCCTCATAATTCATTTAGCAGCGGTACATGTTCTACCCACTCACCGCCGGACCAAACGCCGGAGTAATCCAGATCGTTTTCCATCGACAACATGAAGTAAAAGCAGCGACACTGTATCCCAATAATAACCTGCTTCCTCTGCTCTGAACCTGCACTGCAATCATAATTTGGGGCCAAAAATATGGAGAAGTCTGGACGAAAACCTAAAATTACCCTCACTTTAAATCACTCTAAGTGTCGAGCAATCAACACCAGCCGCAGAAAAACAGAAGGCTGGTTTCCTCGTGAGCAAAAAGCTTCATTTAAAAACAACGTAATGTAAAAAAAAAAACAGGAAGTCAGCAAAATTATACTCCTCGTGTACAAATCTAAGATTAAATCACAATGTTTCATATAAACTACAAGGATTTAAAACACCAGGATGCCACGATCAAAGACAGATGCTTCTGCCTTTCTCTTATTCTGCACAAAGACATGTTTGAGTTCTCTGCACTTGTAGCCATGATTGTGCTGTTTCCATAGAGCTGCTGTGAAGGATGCGTCCACACTGAATGAACATGAGACAGAGAGAGAGAGAAATAAAACTGTTCAGAGTGACAGTGTAAATATCTGCAGTCTGGCTCACATTGTGGATTACAGCAGTGAGTGAACTGTGGACCAGTTTGTCGTCCTTTTAGTCAGCAGTTTAAACTGGCAGACAAACTGGTGTCAGGAGCCAAATGGGCATCGCCAGATTGGGAACAAATTGTTTGGTGCTCTCAGCTGGTACCGACGTGTGTGTGTGTGTCTATAGAAGAGAATAATTATTCAACAGCCCACCTTACACCTCCTTTAGCCTAAGGATTTTCATCATAATAAAGCTTTACCACCAGATTAAAGACACACTGAGAGTAATATCAAATACATCCACTGAAACACAACACACTGGAGGAAAACTGGGACTATATAACCCCACAGTGATGGGAGGGTTTTCTCCCTATTTGGCCTCCATCCAGGCAGAATGAGGTCCTGACTAATGGGCCTTTACAGCCAACACAGCTTTACTGTGTGGAGTCCCGAGCTACTGAGAGTCCACCCCATCGAACACTGAGAGGACATGAAGAGGAAAAGAAACTGAGCCGAGCATGTGTGTGCAAGAGATGAAGATTTATAAGGCTGAGGAAAAGTGCAGGAAAGCAGGAGGATATATATCACATGATATACTCTGACTCTGGGGACGCTCACTGACTAGACGTTGTTATATTACAGGAGTGTTGCTGGTGCAAAGATTGAAGTTTAGTTCCCAGAGGACGGATCGATTTTTCAGGAGGGACATTTTCAAAATTACTGCGACCATCATGAAAAAAATCTGCACGTCACCAACTATTAATACTGTGAAAGCTGCACTTTTAATGCAAACATACAATATTACAGCTCTGTGGTTCTAGAGGAACTCATCTGGGACCTGTTTAGACTTTGTCCCAACACCAGGGACTGAATTTCATCCCTGTGTCCAGGACTGTAAGATGAAGAACACTTACTGCCCGGGGCCTGGTCATCCTGGTCATCTGGGAAGAGATCATCCAGAGTCTCTTTACTGGAGTCAGAGTCCTTCTCCTCCTGAGGCAGAACAGAGGAAAAGAAAGAGGAGACGGTGCATTCAGTGACTGAACACTCCCTGATTTTTTTTTTTTTAGACATGAACATTCAAACTTTTCTGCTGATGCAGTCAGTCTGCAAAAATGTTTAAAATGCAGGAGATCATTCAGACTGATAGCTTTTGCTCGTCTCGGCTGCTGATAAGACGTTTGAGGGAGGAAAAAACAGCAGAAAAATGGCGGAAGTCATGGTTAAGGAAAAAAAACTCAGAGGAATGTAAGAAATGAGATTCTTGGAGATCTCAGTGAAGCACGTGTGCCAAATAAGGAAACTGTTTTCACTTTGCTGGACTTTTTCTTTTACATAAAAAGTAGATTTCTGCTCAGGTTAGCTGTAAAGATGACCCTCCTGGACATGGCAGTGTGTTGAATTATGAGCCTTTAAATGTTATTAAAGATTCATGTGCCCACCATCGTCACCTTCGCTGATTTGTGGTGTCATTAAAAGCAGCAGCTGTGCAGGGAGTTCTGAACAGTTTGACGCAGACACAGCCAACCTGCCCCTCTAACTCCATCTGATCTTAAACATCATTCGTGCTCCCAGCTGTTGGAGAAGTAACTAATGGTAAAAAAAAACAGGTTTTCCAGAACGTATTACAAATATATACTAAGCCTCAACATGTTCAATAATTAAAATAATGACTGTGGAGTTTTCTGGTTGAACTGTGAGCAGATCACAGGAGCAGCAGGCAGAAAGGTTGTATTTGCTCAAGCCAGTTCAAACAGACTGATCCACTGCCGTCCTTCATCAGAAGGGGGTTAAACAGGCGAGACCGGAGCACTCACAGAGGGGGACAGGTCCTCGTCGTACTTCTTGAGCTGGTTCATGAACTCGAGGTGCTTCTTCTCCTCCTCCAGCTGAGCCACGCTCTGCTCGCTCTTCTGCAGCTTCTGCTGCGTCCCTGCCAGCTCGTCCCGCAGCCACTGGTTCTCCTGGCAGAGCCGGCGCACCTGAGTGCGCAGCTTCTGCTTCTCTGACTCCACCGAGCTCAGGTGGCTTGACAGCGCCATCATCACCTGGGCGAAAAAAGGAGGTGTTCAATTGGACAACATCTCGGAGCCGTATTTGGTACCACCTACAATTCTATTGTTACATGAGGCTTTATTAATTGTGTAAGGTTAACAGCAAACGGCTGTGATTAGACAAATGTTTGCAGCACAGGGACATTTCGGAAATTACACTTTATCACAACTCCAAGCATAAAAGTGGAGGCAGACTCTGAAAGCCTGCAGGGAGGTGGAGACGAGAGGCGAAAGCATCAACAGTGACTCATCGCTGAGTCATTTACCAGGAGAGTAATGAAACAAATCTGGTCTGAAAATATACATTTTAAAGTGCTCCATGATTATATTTAGGTGTTAAAGCCTTTTCTTATGTCCTTGTGTTCTTTCCTCTGCTTGTTTTTGTGCCCTTTATCATTTATTCAAGCTACATATGAACATGATCAGTCATACCTGTGCTTCACTCAGGCCGAGCTCCAGCATCTCCAGGGACTTGCGGATCATGTGCGACTTCTCCTCCACCAGGACGCCCTCTTCGTCCTGCTTCAGGCAGCGTAGCGTGCCTAGCAGGCCCTCCAGGATGGAGTGGTGCTCCTGCTTCAGGGCCTCCAGACCCTGGATCACCTGCTTGGTCCGGGAGATGATCTCATCCTGAGACAGCTTCTCCCCAGGGTCCTCCTCCTCCTTCACGCACACCATGGTGGACATGTCCTCACGCATCCTGCAGATTCACAATGATGCTTCAATCCAACTCTAAAACACTGCATGAATTCACATAACACAGGTAAATATGAATCCGTCATGGACGTCTTTTCAAAGTTGGCTTTCATGACAAACACAAACACTTGACAGTCATGTTGTGACTACTGTGTTCCTGACATTTAAAAGTGATCTGGGCGACTTTCTCCATCTGTTAAACCATTTAAAGACCAATTAGGCCTTAACAGCACTGTGACACATTGATTTAAAGGACAAACACGCCATGTTCTGATGTTTTAAAGTCACAGTCATCTGACCTTTTCTGGTCTCATGGGCCAGAAAAGAAGGAGTTTGGTGCTGCTGTGATGAAGACTTTAAACCTGCTGCCTGTGCACAGTATGAGTCTGATCCGAGGTTCGGGGTGTGTGTGACGGATTCTGCACACAGTCAGACATGGTTCCACTATTTGATCATTCAGTGTAACCAATCATCTTCTGAACTATATCCTCATCCATCATAATCAGCTTCCAGTCATGGCCTGTGATATCTTCTCTCGGGTGTTGCAGGTAAAGCAGATTTTATTACTTTTTTTTCATTTGCTAAATGATGCGGGTTCAAATCTGTCCTTCTGACAGTTTTGCTCAACTCACTGCTGTGCACTCTGTCCTGACTTTCTTTGCTTTGTACTCATTACACACACACAAACACACACTTAAGAGGATTATTACTGAGCGCTTCAGCAGCACTTGTAGCGAGCAGCCTAATAAATCTCCACAAGCTACACACAAGACTGAAGCTGCACCACCACTGAATAATCCCACTGACGAAAGTGTCAGAAATATAGAAATGAAACCGCTGGGTGTGACTGAATGCTAGTCCTTTCATAGACGGTGCAATTACAGTCAGTTAAAGGAAATGTCCCCCCTCGGTTTAATAAAAGCTGCTGTCACACCAGGTGAGGAGCAGATTTTACATCGTTATCAAAGAGGAACAAAAACACGAGACGAGGCAGAGAAAGGAAGGGCTGCAGCCCCGATCGCCTCCATGTGACTCAGCAACCAGCCTGCAGCCTATCAGCTGAGCAGGAAGCAGGAAGCTGACGCTGCATGCAGGAGGAGGAGGTGGGAGAACAGCAGCTCCAGGTGAGCAGAGGCATATCAGTGCCAGAACGCTAGTGCAGTAAATAAATATTACCATCAACTAACAAGTTCTTATACAGCTCTGAATAATAACATGCTGTCACACTGCAGCTGGATATCAGATCAAACAACATCCCTGTTAAAACACAGACAAATCACTGCAGGCTGTGAAATACAGAAGTGAAACTGACAGCAGAAGCCCCCCCCCCTCCTCTTCCCTGTTCTGACCCAACCTATCTTTTATTTCTGGCATCAGTCGAGTCTCTGCACGCGAAGCACCAGTGGGAACTCACAGAAAACTATTTGTGATGTTGACTTTTGAAATGTAAATCGCAAGCTTGAAGATGGGCGCCCAGGGGGATGCTGGGTGGGGAACGTGTGAGGGGAGGACGGAGAAAAAGAAAAGTAGCAGTCAGTGATGTGTGGGCCGTTATTAGATCAGTAATACGCAATCTGCTGTCTTAATTCACCAGTGAAATGCAGACTTAGATGTGCTGCGTGTTTATTTAGCTGTTCCACCCTCTATTCAAACGGTGCAACAGTTGTTCTACCTGTATCCTGTCAACGGGCAGCAGCTAAACTGTGAATGACAACAAAGAAAAAAGACCATCCCACCCACTTTGAAAAGACCTGCAAACGAAAGCTCCTGTCAGCTGGACCCATCTATTCTTCTTACATTACATTACAGTAAACATATGATTCATTCAAACTATGTGGTTAGAATATGTTGCATTTTATCCTACAAGAAACCCTTTAGTAACGCATCATGTGAGGACACTAGCTGCTGGCTATGGAGCAAATCAGCCAGTCACGAGATGACACTGAGACACAGGAAATGAAAGTGTGACTGGATATTAATAATGAAGATATAGTCCTGTGTGTGTGTGTGTCTGCTGGACAACACTGAGAACATTATGTGTCCGGTCTGATGTGTCTGGTAAGCCTGCTGCATGACAACAACATCAAATTATTCCTTTATTTCCCCGAGAGGGCCTTGAGGGAGAGATTAAATTTATCGCTGAGCTGCTGTGATGCACAGAGACAGCGGTGGCAGCACCCCGAAGGCTCCGGAGTCACTGAGAGAATTTACAGGCTTCATTGCTCATACACACACACTGACAATGATACACAACTTTCACCGGCCTCTCCACAGATTAAGTTTTAAAGTTGACATCATCAGGATTAGGTTAAAAAACAGCAGACAGCAGACACTCCTACAGACACTTCTCATAGCTGATATCACAACAGTCAGGTTAAGCCTGATAAATTATAAAAATAACTGTTGTTGTCACTGCACTAATCTAATCATGAGGTCGTGAAATATCTGCTACAGGAAATCACCCTGATTTACACCCATTTTAAGAGATTATTATTGGTTTGTCTATAGCTGTAATTCATAATCCCACAACACTGAATTAGTGGGAGGCTTCTACAGTTAAATTTTAGTCATTAGGCTCGTTTACATGCTTCTTTTTTAAATGAACCGACTGATCTGTAATCAGTTTATGCCGCCTCAGATGGTCGTGAGCTGCATATTTAAAAGGTTTGTGCACATTTGAATATGTCACCTTCCTCACCTGCAAAAACCTAACATGCAGACTTGCCACAAAATCTGCTGCAACGACACAAAATTATCACGTTTCCCCCACCAGCAGTAAGAACTCACACAAACCCTCTGGGATCTCTGAGGCAACAACAAGCTGGTCCAGAGGGAGCAGGGAGCTGTCAGCCCCGAGGGAGGAGCCCTGCAGGTTGTCATGAGAGTTCCTCTGGGTGGATTAAACATTAAACACTGCAGGGAGCTCTCAGGAATTACACAGGTACTTGTCAAGTGATGCTGTGAGTGTGTGTGTGTGTGTGTGTGTGTGTGTGTGTGTGTGTGTGTGTGTGTGTGTGCATCCTAAATCTCAGATGTTCACCTCTTTCTTGTGGCCCAGCTGTGTGAGTGTTCACACTGGGCTCCACTGTGCTGAACACAGGCAGCCTTCACAGCCCTCAGCCCGCTCTGAATATCAATGAACGGACACAGCTACCCATCACATGACAGCCTGTGGTCCTCACCATCATCACCATCATCAGTACCTGCCTGATCTGGCTGCAGTGGGCCGACACAGTGTGAGCTGTGACCGGCTGACAGGCACGTTTCAGTCAGTCAGTCAGTTCCTGCTGCGGAGTCCAAGCTCTGTCATTTGCAAAATGGATTAACCTGTAGAACCAGTCGGTTCAAAACTTTCCTGTCACACACTGCTAACTCCCTGCTAGCGCTGTCAGTGACAGTTAATGGGGCTGGTGGCGTCTAATTCCTGCAATTAACGTAAACACTGGAAACACAGCATCCAGTTAGCTCTCTGATTTAAAAAAACAATACGCTGGATAACACGGACTAGTTAGTAAATAAAAATAAAATAGCTGTTTAACGTAATGACAGTCGTGATCATTTCCACAAAGTGGTTAATTAGCTGATGACAGCACTCCAAGAAATACACGGAGCCATTTCCTACCGTTCTCTGGGACATCCGTTGCCCAATGCAGCTCGACTGGAACGCTCCTCTTTTCCGCTTTAAATCTCCTCCTTGTTTTATATGAAGTGGATGTTTTTTCAGCCGGTAACGTCTTCCAGTGAGTGTTTTTAAAAACACGGAATCCTCCACCGCAGTCTCCGCCTGCCAGCGGGCTCTGTTATGCCGACTTGACGCTGAGCTTCACCGCATCAACCTTCGTTTGATGTAGCTACATAGCTAATAGCCACCTAGCTTAGCTATCTGTCAAAACAATGACTTTAGTCTGAGCCCGTCAACACAAGCCCGCTCTCCGCCGCAGCCATGGCAGGAACCGCTCCGGGAAAACACGGGGGCTACATTAAAAGCTGACCCATGAAGATGACAGCCGGGGCCCGGTCCGCTGGCTGGCTGGGTGGGTGACTGACTGACTGACTGACTGACTGCGCGGTGCGTGAAAATGGCGTTACCCGGCACCCCTACCCCTCCCCGGCCGCACTGATGTCATCCTGGCCGGATTAAAGAGGAAGATGCGGCGTGAGCTGAGCAGCCAGATTTATTTAATACACAATGTGATGATGAAAATACGGAAGCGCTGAACTGCCACAGTAGAAAAAAAAATAAATCACTATCTCGTTATAACGTCAAATGCTATCACGTTATAACGACATATTATCTCGTTATAACGTCAAACCGTATCTCGTTATAACGTGATAAGACGCTAACGTGATATTATCTCGTTATAACGATCTCGTTATAACGTGATCTCGTTATAACGTGATATTATCTCGTTATAACGTCTCGTTATAACGTGATAAGACGCTATCTCGTTATAACGTCATATTATCTCGTTATAGCAAGATACATTTTATTGCTGTAATAAAAAATGAACTGTTTATAAGTAGCCTAACCTAACCGGTTTGCTGCTCACATCAGAAAATGACACATTTACAAGATTTAATTAAGTTCTATTTCATGCTTGGATTAAGACATGGGGAGATTCTGTCCTTACTGCGCACAGTGGACGATACTGTGATCAGTATGCGGACACTCAGAAGGTTTTTAAAATGCATGGGACTGTTCAGAAGAAAGAATGAGACCGACCCTCTGGAGGTAGCTTCATTTCTCATCGATCAGCTGGAAGGACACAGAAGGCTCGATGGGTACAAAACTGCATCACCTTCACCTTCCTTCTCGTTATAACGAGATAATATCACGTTATAACATGATAAGGTTTGACGTTATAACGAGATACGGTTTGACGTTATAACGAGATAATATGTCGTTATAACGAGATAATATGTCGTTATAACGTGATAGCATTTGACGTTATAACGAGATAGTGATTTTTTTTTTCTACTGTGGCAGTTCAGCGCTTCCGTATGAAAACAAGAGGTGCCTGCCATGGATTACATTTAAATACTTTTACTTAAGCAAATTTACAAACTGATCAGATTTACATGTGCTTCAGGTGCAGATAGAAACATAAATAAACTCCACAACATATCAGAAGTCTGATCGATTTAGAAAAGAGAAAATGATTATTGTGTAACACTGTAATAATGAATAATAAGTCTAATTATTAAGTACTGGTCATGTTTATAAGTCATGACTAGGAGATATAACATGATGATGAGAGAAAATGTCAAGATAATTATGAGATTAAATCATAATTCCTGATTATCAAACAAAATGGGACAATTTATAAGAGGTTGTAGGTATGAAATGAAACTAAAAGAAGTCATAATTATGAGATTAAATTTACTTTAAGTTCAAAAACAACTGTTTTCCGGCTTTATGGTGATGATGTCTGACTGTCAACGAAGTGTTTAAGAACAGCCTGGTAGTTCAGAGATTTAATGGTCAACATAACTAGTTTTTTCACATTGATTTAGTGTTTCCAAATGTATGTATTTATATATTTGTTTGAAAAATCAAATCGAAATCAAAGCTTGTCTAACTGGCCCTGTAAGAGGTGGGTATGACATAATCTATAAGCTATAATACTCAGTAATAACATACTATAGGATTGTTGCAGTATTTCTTAATAAACCGTTCTTCTTATAAATAAGTTGCAGATTCTTTTTCTGTTAACTGTTACTTAATTAGAAGCCAAAGAGACTTAGTAAACAAAGTCTGCAGGGAAATAATGACAGCAGAATACATGTGTTCAAACTCTTGATAGGTGAATGTTTTATTGATCATCACGTGGATGGAGAGCTGTTCTTCTTGCTGCTGTGCCTCTCCGTGAAATACATCCATACGCTGTTCAGGGTGACTCGGGCCATGAGCAGGGTGATGGTGAAGTTACGTCGATACCACTCCCTGGACATGAAGATACAGAAATGCATGAAACACACAGGCTGTGTGTGTGTGTGTCTGTGTGAGTGGGCAGGAAACTTTGCGAACCTAGAATCACTTTGCAATGCTAATCCACAGAAAGCTCCGATGTTAGTTCTCTGTGTGTGTGAGGTGGTACAGTTCAGCTGCTGCAGAGGGAGCAGCACCCACCCGGCTCCCCGTCTCACCCACCCACCGACTCTCGCCTGCAGAACAACTCACTTGTTGTAATTTGCATGCCGCGTTCTGTTCTTGTCCAGGAAGCTTTTGTAAAACACCGCCATCTCCTCGCTGTTCAGGGAGCGCCGTCGTCCTGCGGGAGGACGCAGCCAGTCAGATTCTGCATTCTATATGCAGATATGTGTTTGTTTCTGCACAGGAACTATCTCTATCAACAAAATATGTGATTGTTTCTATACAGGAACTATCTCTAATAACAAAACAAGGCCACATGTTCTCACCGTCCTCGTCCCGCAGAGTCAAGCCTTTTGACTTCAGGTGTGAAATGATGAAATTTTCTTTTTCCTGCAGAGAGCAAGAACAAAATTGTTATATCTTCAACTTATGTCAAAGAGTGAATACATGTAGATTTCTGTCATCTTAAAATTGTATAAAAGAAGCATTTAATTATTGCTTTGACAGACTGAGAGTTTGTTGTGCAATGCTGCTCTCTGCTGGTGAAAAGAAGACCTTACACTCACATATGAGAGCAGATGTAAACGATCTATGGACTCACAAAAATATTAGCACTTCTTGAGTATTGCAGTGTGTTTGTCAGCAGTTTTGCACTTATATGAGGTCCCTTTTAAATGTTAATGTCTGTTTAAGGGTCCGGTTTTTAAGTTTTCTCTACTTACCATACTACACATTTGTGTTTTATACATAAGAATACATTTTATATAAAACTGACTGGCCATAAAACTATCAGTAAAGCTACCCAGCATCCCTGCCCACAGCATTTTTATCACTCTTTGTTCTGACCTTTGCAAAGCTGATGTTCTGCTTGGTCCAGAAGCTGTGGTTCCAGTCCTCCGTCTCCTGCCTCAGGTGCCTCAGACGTTTCTCTAGCTCCGACTCCTTCTCTGGGATGCAGTAAACAATGGGTCGCAGGTTTGACAGAGGGTTCGGAGGGCCGATCCAGTCATGTGTGGTGCTGGGTTCAGGTCTGTGTGGAGATCTCTGAGAATGTAGAGAAATCGTGTTAATGTATGTTCAGACTAATGGGGATAAATCTCGCCTTGTATGACTGACGGAAATTTAGGACTTAAAAACAGTGTCCTCATGATTGGAGCTGAACCTGCAGAGAGGGGCGCCATGTTTGTTTACATGAGCAGCTGATCTACAGGAGCTTATCATTTCTGAGCAGACATCACGATGGGAAGAGCAGCGAGGAGAAAAACCAGCTCCAGGGCTCGCAAACGGAAAACCAGGTAGATATAAAACCCTGCAAACACACCACTTCATTTCATTTATGTAATTAAACTGTACAACAACCATATTTCATTAAGGAATTATTTAATCTCCTGCTCATGTGTGACAGCTGACGTTACAAACTACTTAAGAACTTGTGTTATTGATGCATCAATAACACAAAATAAACAAAAACAATAACACCAATTTGCTGTAAAATACTATAAAGTACTGATAATATATGATACACATCTTAAATTATGATGTGTGTTTACATACAAGGGGTGAAAATGTGTCAAACGTTCACCTAAATTAAAAAACAAAACAAACAGTCAAATAAAAATGGCGTCCTGATAATAACAGGGAAACGTGAACGCAACCTTCACAGCCGCCCGCTGGCTGCCTGTCTGTAAACACAGTGGAATAAACAGGTTCAACTTGACGTGATTAAACGAACCTTTGGTGGTTTTTCCTGCTGGGCCGCCTGCTCGGAGCTGCACCGCCGGCTGCTGGACGCTGATAAGCGGAGTGGATGCAGATGAGCCGGGAGGGTGACACGACCGAGGGCCGTCCATGTTACTGCCGTCCTCCTGGCGGCCATTTTAATTAATTAGCAGGCAATTAATATATCAAGGCGTAAAAATAAATAACGTTTGTTTCCATTACAGAGCAGAGAAGTCTGCACGTTTAACTTCACCCACTCTATCGCACAGAACTCATGTCCTTCTGCACATAACCCACTGTGTGGTCACGTGATTCTAACAGGAAGTAAGGGTGCGCTGGAACGTTCCACCGGTGCGGTCCGGATTTAAATAAACTAATAAATAAACTATAACGCTTATCGGAAAAAAAAAAAACAAAAATCACATTTCAAGTTAAATCATGGCAAAAACTTTTTTATAGTGCAAATAATAATTCGCTATTTCCGTATATAAGACACTTTATTACGCTAAACGCTCAAACGGCACGGTGTGCGACGTAAATCGAGCGCACTTATTGTTTGGTCGACCAAAACTTACCCTTGGTTAAAAAAAATAGTAAATCCGTTCTCCACAAAAACAAAACGTGTTTTTTATCATTTATTCTACATTTATATGAATGTATTTTACGTTAAATAAACACCAACTCTATCTCGTATTCACAAAGACAAGGAAACGCTACTAATAAAGGGCGTGTAATTGTTTTTTACGGAGCAAAGTCAAACTCCGTGTTAGGTCATCTTCGCGAACATGAAAGTAACTACTAGACGGTTGCTAGGTAGGCTAATGTTTAGCTGTAATTAGAGGCTCTGCGCACTTTTCCACGCTGCTGTTCAGATGGCTGTACGCTGGTTATGCAGGTAAGAGTAAAATAGTTACTGTGATGGAGGGTTGTTGATGATTTAAAAGTGAAAACCGGCAGTTTTACGGCTGAGGTGGGGCAGAGTCAGGTGATCAGGCAGCTAGCTTAACACATTGACACTCACTCACTCTCACACACACACACACAGCATTCACAGAGCGCTGTTAGTGGACAGCTGGCTCGGCGTTTCAATAATCTAAAAGCTTAAGTTACTTGTTTATTTTTAAATTAAGTTGTTAAGAACGCGTAAGAGGAGGAAGCCCCCCCGGATCAGCGGTGGGAGGGGCGACACCAGCCTGACCGCAGTCAGCAGTCGTTGGTTCGGTGCTGAAGCTGACCGGAGCCTCGTCGCCTCCATCTGTGGTTCTGGCTTTATCCGTGTGGGTGCCACGTTCCGCAGCGAGCCGCCCTGCGTTGGCTGATGGAAACAGACATCCGTAAAAATGTGCGCGAATGTGTTTGGAGTTTTGAAAAGGTGAGCTAAAAGGATGAGGGCGTGTGTGTGTGTGTGTGTGTGTGTGTGTGTGTGGTGCAGCTGACAGCTTCAGGAGAGGTGTTTTCTCGGATCTGGAGGGGGTGTTTGTGTGCTGGTGCTGGTTCTGGCTTCTATCTCAGAGCCGGGTTCCATGCGCGTCCAGGCGGCCGAGCTGCTGGATTTTCTCCGGTGACATAATGCGCATACAGCCGCGCAGCAGCAGCAGCAGCACCGGTGCAGGCAGCCCGGAGGTGCTTGAACGGTTTTGGAGGTGCTGGTGGATGCATGGTTACCTGCAGCTCGGCTGGAACGACACCACAGCAGCCTGGGGGATTTTCATGTCTATCTTTTGCAGGAGGTTCTGGGTGGAGGTGTGTAGCAGGCTGGAGTGGATTTCGCTGAGATTATCCTAATAAATAGACAGACTTGTAAGCTGTGGCTCATCCACTACACTGGAAATGCCCAGCCCCTCGCCCTCTTACATAAAAGTACTTTAGGGAATGCTGATACATAACCCTGCCTTCTCTAATAAGCATTATTGATGCTGTGCATAGTAACGCATCATATTGAGGGCTACAGCTTATATATGCAACAATGTGCAGATAACGGCGGTCTGTCTTATGATGCAGCGTCTCCACAGAGACATTTTGTGTCCAGGTGTCACAGCTGAAGGTAAAGGAAGTTAACTTTGACGTGCATCTCCTGCTTCTCTTTATGGATGGATTAGACTCGGCGACTGAGTCCGTCAGGGGACCGCAGGGTCACAGAAGTCACAGAAATAAGATGTCAGTGTGGATCTGCTGTGGCAAGAGGAAGCTCAGGGGGCAGACTGTGTAGCAGGAGCACACAAGAGCTGCCAAAAGAGGCATAAACGACTACATGACAGACATGAAATGACAACAAAAACATGCACAGAGAGAAAAATAGATGGAAAGACGTGCAGAGGAGCTGCAGAGATGCACAGAATGGATAAAGGAAAACCAAAAAGATGTACAGCAGCTGCAAATCGATCAGGAACACACAAACGGCAACATAGATAAAAACGACATGATGAAGCAAACGTGCTATAAAGTGATTAAACTAGAAGAGACAACAAAATCCAGAAAAGTTCGCGCAAAACATGACAACACGGCAAAAAAATGTTGCAAAGAAACAGGAAGATAGCTTCTAAATGTTGGCAAAAAAAGATGCTAAACAACCATGGAAAGAAAAATGCAACCTTAGAGATCTGCAGAACTGAAAAGACACAACACAGAGAAACAGAATGTACTAAAGAACCTATAATTAACTACAACAACACACAATACTCTCAAACACAGACCAAATACCTAAAGACAGGCAGAACAGGAGGCTGCAAAATGACTAAAAGAGGCTGAAATCCTGCAGATTTTGTTTTGTTTTGTTGTTTTGTGCGATCACATCCTCAGAGCGCTAAGACAGAGAATATTCCACAGCACCTGTGACACATTTTCTCTTCCGGCAGGAGATTCAGTGGAGAGACGCCGCTTCACGTTTTGGGTGTTGGTCAGAACTGTTTATTTAAAGCTTGATGGGCAGGCAGGAGGCTCGTTTTTTTTTTTTTTTTTAAGTGGATTAGAGCGCCATCGCCATCATGTCAGCCTGGCAGAGACGCCCTGCCACCGATACTCTGAATGGTTGTCACGTGGGTGTTTGAGACGAAGCGTGTTAACCTCGTTTGTTGTCTTCCTCCTCATAGTGTGTCCTAGAAATACACGATGTGGGTCTTTAGCTGTCGATTGATGGAACAGGAGTCACGTCTCATCAGAGATAAAGGAGGTCAGCCCGCTCGTTGAGGACATATTTCCAGTCTGACTTTCCAGTCTTTCCACATCCTGGATCCTGTAGTCAGTGGCGCCTGCTATTGTCTTTGGTATAAAAGTTATATAACCCCAAGAAAAACTAACACTGTTCCTGGTTTAACAAAACTTTTGAGAGCTTTCATGATTAAATAAAGTCACACTCAGTGGCACTTTAATAGGGAAGCAACTGTTTCTGTATAAAATGTGCTTTTATTATGTCTGTAATAACTCAGATGTGCTTTACGGTTGAGATATTAATCAATGGCCTCATGAAAGTCAGCTTCAGTTCAGCAGAGCGAAGCCTTCTCCAGTCTGAACCTGTGTAAGTTCGTGCATTGCCCTCTGTTTCCTGGAGGCAGGCGCTGTGTGTGGAGGCGGCGGGTTAGCGTGTTGGTTTTGAGCTCATTGTGTGTCTGACATGAATGTATTCTGTCTGTTAACCTGCAAACAGACAGGGAACACTCATTAGCTTAGCATCATTAAAGCTGCAGTGCAAGCTCGTTAGAACCGAACCAAAGTCAAAGCACATACAAGTTCAATTCAACAGCAGATAAATCTGCACATACGTTATAAATGTGTGCAGTGACCGTCCTCTGAAGGGTTAAACTTGCTGTTGAATGTTCCTGTTGGCTGCTCCTAAATTTGGTACTTGGTACCTTTCATTTGTTGGCTGCTATCTTCAATCTAAGCTACGTCAGCTTAGCTAACATTCCAGTGTTACAACATGTTTTGTGACTAATTGGAGGAAGAACACACCTCATTTGTATAAAATACCTAAGACAAGCCTCGTCCTGAGGGCCTTAATTAAAAAATTAAAAAATTTTGGATCCATTTTGAGTTGCGCCGCTGACGATGCCAAATTTAAAAGAGAATTTTACAAACAAGAAAAGATGAGCAGGGCCGTGACTTCGGCGGTAAGTGGGAGGCAAAAGTTCTGCACCGGAGCTTCAGAGCTACAAATTAGACTTGTTAAGAAGGCTTGTTATTATCATCGTTAACGGTTACATTTCTGACATGTTTAGGTTGACAGAGCTGTTCGCACACTGCAGAAGCAGCACGTTCTTATTTTAGCAGCAGTGGGCGTCAGTCTCCAGCATCCTAACCGTCTTCCCGGCTGTGTCAGAAGGTCGTGGTTGTAGCTGTAATGAATATCTTTGGTTTCACAAACGGAACATTATTTACACTTTGAGTAACAGGAGGTGATAGTGTTTCCATCACGCTGGTGTGGATTCTTCCTCCTGAGGTTACAGAGTCTTTGCAGCGTTGGCAGTGGTTCAGATATTACATGGAGGTCCTACTGACCAGTGAGAATAGGAAAGGCAACTGTGGAAGTGACCCGCCCGTGCTGGCACACAGACAGCATTGTTAGCTCGACTGTTTGTTTGTGTTGCTTATTGTTCTAACTTTTTCTCCCCAGCCTGTTTGGGAAGCCCTTTGATGGAGGGAAGAGGATGGACCATGGCGGCTCGCAGCAGCAGCAACATCCGATGGAGCCGCAGCAGCAGCCGTATCACCCGCAGCACCCGGCCATGATGCGGCTTTACGAGGTGCAGAAGGAGGTGGCGAATCTGGGGCCGCAGGTCTGCACCTTCAGCGGCATGCAGAATGACCGCGATTACAAGCGTCTGGAGCGTGAGCTGATGAAGCTGCAGCTGGATGTGGACCAGGTGGACACGGAGGGCAAACCGGAGCTGCAGGGGGCCCGAAAGAGGGCAGCACAGGAGGTGGAGGGCCTCCTGCGCTACCTGGAGGAGAACGCCACCCATCCGTCTCGACTGGCCATTGAGCATCTGAGCAACGAGGCGCGGCAGCTGGTGGACGAGTGCGTGGTGGCTCCGCAGCGATCGGGCGGCGTGGCAGAGATCAACGACGAGCTGGTGGACGCTCTACAGGAGCTTGTGCTGAAGCTGACCCAGGTGAAGACCGAAGGGAGGGTGCCGCTCCGCAAAGCGCGCTACCGGGCGCTAACAAGGCTGTGCGCCGTACAGGACGTGGTCGAAGGGCGCACGCAGCAGCAGACCCTCTCCCTGCCTCTGTCTGGGGACACCCACGAGGCCGTGCACCGCATCAACCAGGTAATGGTGAAGGTAAGCATGGCCCGCAGCCAGCTGGTGGCGCTGCTGATGGGGCTAAGTGGGAGGGACAGCTGCGCCCACCTGTCACGCATCCTGACGGAGATGCAGGTGGAGCTGGACGCTTTGGACGTCTCTGGGAACGCAGCTATCAGAAACTACAGGAAGCAGGTTGTGGAGGAGATAAACGGGCTGCTGAAACATCTGGACCTGGAGGTGGAGGGAGACAACACCCACAGGTGAGCGTTTATCTTCAATAACACATGTGATGGTGGTGCCTTTGTTCTGGCGGCGCTCTGTCTTCATGTATGAACCGCTCCGCGTTTGTCCTGCAGGTATGATCTGGCACAGAACAACTCTATCCGAGAGATAGAGGCCGTGCGAGCTCACGTCTCCCACCTGCGCGAGGGCGTCCTGCGGCACTGCGCGATGGGCGACCTCGGCTTCAGACCCAAAGCCGAGCTGCAGAGCCTCCTCACACACCTGGACCAGGTGGACACAGCCAAGAACCCGTGCATCCGTGAGGCCCGCCGGCGTGCCGTGGTGGAAGTCCAGGCCATCATCACCTTCCTGGACCTCCGCGAAGCCCTCGCCCGCCGGCAGCCCTGCGCTAACGAGCACCCGTCACACCACGCCGTGTGGATGGTCCTGGGGAGCCTCTCGGACCTCCAGGCGCAGGTGCTCGGCTTTGACGGAAAGCGGGCCGACAAGAGCTACATGATCCTGGAGGAGCTGCTGACTAAGCAGCTGCTGGCGCTGGACGCCGTGGACCCGCAGGGTGATGAGATGACCAAGGTGGCGCGGAAGCAGGCGGTGAAGTTCGCCCAGAACATTCTCAACTATCTGGACATGAAGACGGACGAATGGGAGTACTGAAGAAAAAAACATGCTGCAGCAAGGAGGAGCCGATAATGTGTGTAAATAAAAAAAACTGGGACGTTATCATTCCATGGGTTGTAAATATTGACTCAGATTCCCAGAATGCACTGCAGCAGCTTTTTCTTTTGTCTCTTTGTGGCAGTCATGGCCGACCCCTCTGAGAAACACTGAACTCCTTTTGTGAACACACTTTTTTGGAGATTTCTTTCAGTACGTCAGTGTGTGTGTGAGTGTGTGTGAGTGTGTTGTCGTGTTTAGTGTGTGGTTGTCGATGCCTGCAGCCAAAGCACTGAACAATCCCTGTCACGGCGGCCGTGTTCCTCCGGGCTGTGTTCAATACTGATAAATCACCCGCCGGATCGCCGAGCGGCGGCGTCCCTTCGTCTGAGTGTCCGTTGCTAACGGAGACAGTTGTGCATGTGACCCGATTTGGAGAGAGTCCATCTCGGCCGTGATTGTGACTCCTGCTGATTTCTGGTTAAATTTAAAGGTGAAAAATGAGGCGTCAGCTGCGCAGTCAGTGTTTGAACAGAGATGTAATTAAGCGGGGAGCGGTGGGAGTTCGTCTTGACTGATGTGCGGTCAGCGTGAGCCCGTTTATCCCCCTCCTAAAATCTTCTGTGCCACAGAACAGGCACCAGGATGCCTGGAATATCCCCCCACCTCGCCGCTTGTGTAGCTGTTAGTGTGTCCCACGTTCCACATGTTCGTCGTGATTGTGTGTGAGGCTATAAAAAGGTTTGAACCCAGAGTTTCTGCCGCTGCTGCTGCTGCTTTAGGATCTTTCTTTCTTTTCTTTTTTTGTTTCCCCGCTGCTTTCCACTGGCTGACGGAGGAGCGGAAGGGGAAGGGAGGTGGTGATATCCACTGGATTGACACATCAAGGCAGTAGCTCACAGTCGGGTAGACAGAATTGATGGTGAGCGCAGTTGACAGAGCCTTCTAGAAACTTCTCAGAGCTGCTGCTGCTGCTGCTGCTGCTGGAGACGGTGGGCGGGAGAGGACGAGTCCAAATCTCTGTGCCTTTATTTTCACTCTTCCTTTTTGTTTTCGGTGTAAAAGCAGCGAGTGAACAGACAGCGAGCTCGTTTCTGTATCCGTGCACAAAGAAAGCCCTGAATGTGTGTCGCCGGAGCACCTTGGCCCTTACCGCCGCTTAGAAATTTGCACTATACCTGTCAGAAAATTGAAGCTTTTTGAAGTCAATATTTACTCCCCGGTAAAAGGTTCCAGTCAGTATCCTGTAGTAGCATGAAGCGATGACGCTCTCCTCAGCCTCGTGAGTCATGGTTTCACACTGCAAACAGCCTCGCTGCTCTGACACACAAAATAAAATCCACTGACTGAACAGAACGATGTGGCCACTCAATGATTTCACAGCTTCATGCTGACCCTTAAAAAAAAAAACACCTCACACCTCAGTAAGTGGACGCTTTCAGGCAGGTCACATGATGACAGACCCGTCCTCAAACATGAGGACAGAAGATGTCAGCAGGTTCAGAAACACCTGGTCTGATCTGGAGGTGCTGCTGACGGCCACATCACCTTGAAGATGTGGCCACTGCCTTTATTTTCATGCAGATTACCATCCTGATTCTCTGAAGGGATTTTTGATCTGTCACAAGCTACTTTCAACCAATCGGATCAGAAGGAAACACAATCATAAGAGCAAGCTAGTGGCAGTTAGCATGCATGTAGAGGAGTGTTATCAACCAGAAACGTCTTTACAAACCAAAACACTGACAGGAGCCGATTGGTCTGAACCAGCTGTGGTTCAACACAGTGGGTCCTCATGTGTCCGTAGACTTCATGACAGGAAGCTGCTGATAATCTGCCTGTCAGCAATATCAGCAGGAAGAAGGGAGTTGAAGTCGTATCTGATTGGCTCAGAGCAGAGCGGCTGTCTTAATATGTGGCCATTTGGCGGCTGGTTGTTCTTTTCTGTGTGGCTGCTCGCAGTGTGAACCAGACGGGTCAAAACTCAAGTGATTAAATCCACAGAGCTTCGGAGCTTTGTGGCTGCTGCAGCAGAGCGTCACACTCCCCCCCCCTCTCCTCTTTTGGAAGTGAACTCCCTCTCAGACCCTTCCCTTCTGCTTCGGAAGCGTTTCTGGCACGGCGCCTGCAGCTCGGCCTCTCGGGCATGACGCTGACTCATACGGGAGAAGATTCCATTAAACAGCGTTCATTAAACATCGCCGCTCTGCCTGCTGGCTGAGCAACAGATGCTTCCTCACAGCCCAACCCGCCCAGACACACCTTCAGTTCACCGCTGTGTACGCAGTAACAGTCCTCACACATTGACCCCTTTTGTAAACTGTTTTACACTGTGTGAAGAAATGCTCATCTTCATCATGTAGAGGTGTCTCAAAGCCATGAAAGCTGACGAATTTATACTGAAAAAAAATGGAGGAAGGATTTTATAAACTGTCCCTGCATCAATGTGTGTCATTGTGTCGGCAGGTTGAAGTATTTTAGACTCCATGATGTCGCATGAGTGTGAGTGTTTGGAAAAAGTCACACGGCAGCTGTTTAAATTCGATTTTTTTTTTTTTTAATGTAATCATGTTGCCATTAACAGATCATGTGTTAGTGTGTCACAGTGTTCGACCTCCAACTACAACTTCAAAAACATCAAATATGTTTAAAGGGTTCAAAAATATCATGCAGAAAACAGGGTGCGTTTGTTAGGGACTATTTTCTGCGGCGCATTAATCTACAGAGGAGTAAAGATGAGCTTTAAATACACAGATAACACTGAACAGTATTAGCATTAGCATTAGCACAGCATTACTTTAGAGGTTTGTTTGCCTTTAGTTCCTTTAAAGGAAGGGAAGGAGATGTTCGATTAGTGTAACTTCTCTTTACAATCCGATAGCAACCGATTACTTCGGCAGTTTCTCATTAAAACGAAGAATATGAATCATCTGAAGCTATAAAACACTAAAAACATCAGCCAATCCTCCGGGTGGACCCTGTAGGAGGATTGGCTGGTTGTCACTCTCTTCCTGCTCTGTGCACCAGAGAGGTACGTGCATGATGGCCGAAGTCACAGACCGCAGCTCGTCTTCAGGTGATGTGCGTCCATGTGATTGGGAGGCGTGGCTTCGGGGTGAGCTCCGAGAGAAAGGGGCGTGTCTTTACTTTCCAAATCTGGCTGACTCTCACTGAGTTTTCCAAATCTCCTGCCCGACCTTTAAAAGCATTTGTTAATAATTTCCCTAATAATCAGTAACAACGTATTTATTTCCTTTGGTTTTGTTTTTATGTCTAAATGAAATGTGTAATGTTTTTTTTATCTGTTGGTCTGAGCTCTGGTTCAGATGTTTTGTCCTCAGTCCTCACTGACGCTCTGCTCTGTTTTTCTCCACAACAACAAACACTAAAAGCAGCTCGGGGTGATCCTGAGCGCCTGAACACGGTGCCACCGGAGTCCATTAGAGTTTAAAAGATTCAGATCCGGTGGGAGTTCAGCCGAGGCCGAGGACGGACGTGGAGGATTTTCCAGCCCTTTAAGTTGAATGTAGTCATTGAGGAATGTTTTGTCTTTGTACCAAAGTTCATTTCACTGCGGACGGATTGAGCAGAAGTAACTACAGTAGATGGCAGCAGACCTGGGGGGGTGATGAGGAAGAGCTCAAAGATGAAAATAAAGCAGCACGAGTACTAAAGAAGACAGAAAAAAATGTTCAATTTGCTAAGAAACTGCACCAAAAATGTTTAACAGAGGCTGCGTGTGATTCATTTTTACAGTTTTAGCCAAATGCTGCTCACACCCAGGTGTGCGTAGCCAACAATGCTGCTTTCTCCAGCAGAAAGGCGTCACTACATGTAGACAGGAAGTTACAACAAGTGGAAACATCCAACAGAAGCTGCTTCAAACATCAGCCGAAGTCACCGGGTAAAGGTTCAGCTGAGCTCGAGCAGGACTTCAGACTGACTCCCCACCACGGGCCCATCACACCGGGGCGGGGTGTGTAAACACCAGCGCCGCACCTTTCTCTGAACCACTTGTCAAACATCACCACGGCTTCCTGTTGGATCATTTCCATCAGTCAACATGTGTGCTGCCACCTGGTGGTCAAAGCGGAACATCCCAAAGAACAGGAATGAAAACATCAGTGTTAAAACTCGCTTTACAGCCGCAGTGTTGACTTCCTGCCTGTTGAGTCTCTGATCACATGATGTCACCAAACGATCTTCCTCGCTGCAAAACGTTTTTATTTTTAATTTTTACGTTTTTTTTGTGACTTTAGTTTTCTGCTGCTTCGCCTTCTTTCGGACGGGAATGTGTTCAGTGGCTTCTTTATTTTTCCAAACGTCTGTTCTCTTAAGTCGCCTTTAACTGCACTGATTGTGACGGGCTTTTGATGTTTCTCCTCTGAGACGCGCTTGTACAAAAAAAACAAAAAAAAAGCACACCGAAAAAACAAACAAACAAACAAACAAACAGAAGCGACACTGTAAGCTGTGTGGATGCTCCATGGATGGTTGTGTTTACAGTTTGTATTCCCTCTGCAGAATAAAAGACCACGTGTCTTCATGCGTCCTCCTGATGTGTTTTTATTTGTTATTCTGACGGTGAAAGCTTTGAGGGTTATTTTAAGATGATAAAAGGACAAGTCACCGCAGAGGAGCATTAAACTTTCAGCTGATACAGAGTGAGAGGTTCAGGGTCTCCATCAGCTGAAGCCTCCAAGACCACGTCTCAAAGCTTTTACTGTTACAGTAGACTTGTTCATCGAGCTGATATTTCTGTAGCTTCGACACATTACTTGGACTTTGATGCAGCCCTGGAGGATTCGTGGGGGGAAGAAGACTGGACCGCCGTCACGTTGTCCCGTCTCAGGGGGGACGGCCCGGCCGGTCAGTGAGCCTCTCCGTGTGCGGGATCATCTGACCTCTCACACTGTGGTCGGCCATCGCTGAGCCACTCTCAGCTCGGGCTCACGTCCTCCCTCCCCCCGGGCCCAGAGTTCAGGAAAAGGCCGAATCATTATTTCTTTGTATAGATTTTCTGCCACCATTTATGTTCCGGACGACTTTCTGGAGGAAGCACTGAGTGGAAAGTGGGTTAATCTGCTTAAACACACGCAGGCACTGAAACCTGATGCGTCCTCTTTGAGTTCTGTTCAATCACTGTGTTGTTAGGATCCAAAGGAGGGCATGCATTTAACCTCAAGGGGGCGCTGCAGGTGGAGGAGAGACATGAACATCATTGGTGTCAGTCCGTCCATGAGACATGTGAGGACACTTTACCAGAGGACACCTGCGTGTGTGTGTCCTCACACAGCTGATGTCAGCCTGCAGGTTATTCTGGGCTGAGCAGCCTCCCTCTGAGGAAACCTGCAATTTCCCTGTACAGCAGCAGATAATGAAGGCCTGCTGCCTGAAGCAGCGCCGCGTGCACGTCCAACACGTCCAGCACGTCCAACACGTCCAACATGTCCAGCCAGTGGCGAACGCCCAGTTCACCCAGGGCGGCATCACACAGGGGGCGGCACGAGCATTTGGAAAAAAAATCCTCTCCACGGTTTTCTATAGTATATTATGGATCACTGTGTGGAGAATTGGCACATTAGCGCCCCCTGCAGGTGCAGGCGCCCATGATGCTGAGAAGGTGGAACAGACAGGGAGTGAAAGAAGGGAGGTCTCACTCTGTCCTGATAGCGTGCGTCACTGCGTGTTTGTGTATAGCAGCGTGAACGATCGAAGGAGTGAGAGCTCTCACCGTTAATACAAGATCTTTAAACGACAACAAACCGCACAGACAGAGCAGAGCTGCAGGCAGAGAGGCAGAGTACGCTGTGTTTTATAACGTCCATCCATGATGCGCTGCTCTGGCTCGTCGGTTAGCGAACAAGTTAGCTACTGTCTGCTAACATAAGTCCGCCCATCAATGACGAGCTGATTAACGTTAAACACTCAGGGGGGTTCTCGCCCGGCGAGTAGTTCGATGTAGAACCGCCACTGCATCCAACACGTCCACTTATTTTACTCACCACCCAAAGTGAGCAGAAAGTGATCACACCACTCAGAATGTAGCCTGCTGGTTCCTACAGTGTGCTGGTCGTCATTGTGTGTCTTTGTGTGGGCATTTTGCATCTCTTTGTGGGTCTTTTGGTCTTTGTGGTCATTCAGCATCGTGCCATCATAACATGTGGTCATTTTGGGGGTTACTTTTTCTCTGTTTATAGTTATTTTGTACAGTTTTGTCACTTTATGAGGTCTTTGTGTCGTCTGTTATGTCTCGGTTTGTGTGTGTGTGCAGCTGTTTTGTGTATTTCAGGTCCTTTTCACTCATACTTTCATACTTTTGTGTGTCTTTGTGCTCACGCTTTGTGTCTGTGGTGGGTTTTGTGTATGCTGTGTGTTGTTCCTTTGACTTGTTTTCAGCTTTTCATTGAGTTGTGTTGCTTTCCTAACATGAGCAGTTAAATATCTTAAAGGTAAACACTTACTGGACGCTGCAGTGTTGTTGTTGTGTAGCTGAGTCTGAGCAGAGAGGCGTCCCGTCATGGATCAGCATTGCAGAGACTATATCTGTGCGGCCACCAGGGGGAGACACACCCTCAGCTGTGCTGGATGGAGCTGGGCAGGGCTGCCCCACACACACACACACACACACACACTGTGGATGACAGTGGTGTGTTGTCATTCTGATGGCGCTGCTGATTGCATAATCTGTAACACGGAGGTGATGAAAACACACAAACACAACGTTTGACTGCAGAACACAGGCGTCCTGTTACATAAGCACCATCGCTCAGAGTGTTTACAGCACACACACACTGCAGCAGGACTGTGTGCACATATTTAACACTGTTTCCTATGGAAGCAACATGTCTGTGGATAACAATGAACACACTGAGAAAAGATGTACCACAGTGTGACATCACAGTGTGACATCACAGCCGCTTCACTGCACCGCCAGTGTTCAAATACAGGCTAAACGACACTGAGTCCACATGTAGTCTCTGATTGTTTGCTTGTGTTGGATGACAGGATATAATTTAAATCTAAAAAATAAGCTGCTGGCTCATCTGCAGTTATAGCCATTTAAACTAAAACACTTTATTTGAATATTGATTCTTTAAACAACTGACCTGAAACAAGAGAACCGTCTGATCAGGAGCAGGAAGTCTTCCACCCAATCAAACTAAACCAGAACACCTGCACCATGTCATGCAAGTAAACATGGGAAATGTAGTTGTAGCTCCCCTACACAACTATAACAAAGCAGACAAACAGGGACGCAACTGGTTAATAAGACATATTGATCAGATAAATATCTAAAGCTTTAAGCATAAAGGACATCTGCAGTTATATTACTGTAGCTTTAGCCTCAGTTTTTCACTGCTTTCTTCAAATAGAACTGCAACCAGTTTTGCTAGCTATCAGCTAGTGCAGTTAGCATTATGCTTTAATAAGTTAGCTTCGTTAGCCTTTTGTTAGCTTAATGCCCTGTTGATAAAACCATATTAAACCAAACAATGTAGCGACTATCAGTGAATTTGAAAGCTGTTTGTTAGCTGTAGGCCCGGCACATAAAGTCAAATGAAGCTAACTATTTGCTAATAGTTAGCTTGAGCTGGTTTAGCTCTTTGCTAGCATAAAGGCCTGAAGGTCGTCTACAGGACAGTTAGGCTAACGCGGCATTATGTAGCTTTAGCCTTTATTTATACAAATAATATCTATCATCAGCGTTTAGCTTAAGATGTAATCAATTTGACTGGATTAGCATTTTGTTAGGCTAAGGTCCTACAGATAGAATGTTGTAAATTAAGTGACGTAGCTAAATAGTAGCTATAATTATTGCTGTGCTAACATGTAAAACTAGCATTAGCAAACGATAGCCACCGGTTAGCTTTAGCTGTAACCACCGCTTATCCCGTGTTAGCTTTTAGGCCTAAATCTGTTAACTGATTGATGTTGTTTGGGGAAACTAAGCAAACAGAAAGTGTGGTTTTATCCCAACATGCAGGGACGTCTGAAAAAATGTTTCCTGGTCAGAATTAAATTGATGTTTTCTGTCTGTTTGCAGCTGTTACATGTCGCCATGAGGAAGGAGGAAACAGAAATAAACCCCCAGTTGGAGCGGAGTGTGTTCTGTTTGGTGGAGGTTATTATGTCGTAACACAACATCCACATGGAATAACACCAAAACGAGGAGATTCTGAAGTGAAGCTCCGCAGAGCCCCGAGGAGAAACACTATTAATAACCAGACTGCTGCTTCCATGTAAAAAAAAATAGTCCCGCTGCACGCACAGAGCGCGGGTGAAGGAGGGCCGTGTGTGTGTGTGTGTGTGTGTGTGTGTGTGTGTGTGTGCAGCGTTATGTCATGTCTGTGGATGCAGCGCGCAGCAGCAGCCGGGTCCCCGCCGCCGGCAGCTGTGCAGCGGGGCAGAAACACGGGAGGAGGGCGGTTATGTAACGGCCTCTTCATCACTGGGCGAGAACAGCCTGCATCGATGAACGTTTAAAGGGTTAAAAAAAAAAACACTTTGACCTGAGAGGCAGATACAGACACCTCCACCCAGACACCACCTCTCCATCCACAGCAGGGCTCATGGTCGTCATCAGTTCTAATTATACAGAACGATCCCATCAAGCTTTTAATTATTATTTTTAATTATACTTCTTCTGTCATGATCTAAATCCTCCTGACTGAAGTGTTGGCGCCACCAACTGTCAGACAGTGGTACTGCACACCTGTGAAGGTTTGTGCCTGTTCTGAGCATGTTAGCATTTAGCATGAACACATGCAAGGAATGTTACATAAATGACATGAAGCTGTGCAGTAAAGAAGTGATGCAGCACACACACACAGCTGACCTCTGACCTCCACCACAGCTGGTTGTGTTACATGCTGTTGTTGTATGTGTGAAGCTGCACAAACAAACAAACACAGCTGCAGCCTGTATGAGGATTAAAACACACACACACACACACACAACTATTTTTCTTGATTAAAATTTAAGGTACTAAATGTAAGGTTTGATTGTATCCATGTTTGTGTATTTTCTTTGTGCTCCATGAGAGTTGTTGTAACAGCACTACCTGACAGCCATGGAGGAGGGCGCTGCCATATTTGGCTGGTTGCCACAGCAACAGCAGGGCTTACTCACTCCTGCATGGCAGCGCCCTGTGTTTGGCCTGCAGATATCACTGTGCGTCTCCACTCCCACATGGTAGAGCTGCACCTCACTGTGCGATCCGAGGAAGAGGCAAAGAGCAGTGGCGGCGGCAGGAACAGTGACGGAGTTACCTCAGAAGATGGAGGAAAACTCACGTCTGAATACTCCTGGAATAAAACCACCGGGAGCAGCAGTGCGCTCACATATAGACACTGTGATAACACAGAACAACGTGAACGTCAGAGCTGTGTTTACTCGGATCAGGCTCTGACAGAGGGGGCAGGCCTGTGTGTGAGCTGCAGGGGGCATCATCACCTTCAACACGAGCTGGGCTTGTAGTTCTCTTTATTGCCTTTTAAACCTCAGCTGTGGTTAAATCCTGTGAAAGGAAGTGAAAGAATACACGTACACCCTCATCCTGGTTAATGAGTGATGAGAAATCAATGAGCTGCACTAAAAAAAAATGAATAAAAGCCATTTTACTACATCACACAGCCACATTAAAGCTGCTGTTACATGGAGGTTACAGTGAAAACACACCAACCGAGGGAGAAGGCGGCGGCTGAATGTCTGCCAGGGGACGTGAGGGTGATAAGAAGCCGGTGTACAGGGAGGTCAGGTGACTGAGGAGCAGTTTTCGGCTTGATTTTGGACTTCCTGTTCCAAAAGGAGCGCTCTCCAGATGGTTCAGAATTCATTCTAGAGAGCTCAAAAATGTAAAGCTAAAGCTAAGCTAAGCTATTCTTTGAGGCGCCTTCTAGGTGAATTCTGACATGAACAGGAAGTGGACACACTGCCAGTAAATCAGTACACTCATGATGACTTTCTGTTGCAACTTCCTCACTCAGCTGTTTGGCTCGACTCATAATATAAGGACATGGCCTGTGAGCTCACAGTTCAGTACAGGTCTGACTGGTCAGACTATTTGCAGTTCCTCATCTGACCACTTGAGGAACTGCAAATATGAGTCAGACCTGTTCACTTCCTTGTTCTTTATTGTTTGTTACTGCACTGTGTGGAGCTGATGGTGTGCTGCTGACAGACATGGTGGATGTGTGTGACCCACCTGCCTCACCGCTGTGACCCGAGCAGGACTCTAGCTGTAACTATATAGAAGCTGAATTCTCCATAAACGCTGTCGTTTCTATTGTTAGCCGGCCGCCAGCTGTCAGAGCTCTGAGCTCCCATGACGACTGACTCACACGTTCTGTAGGCAGACGTGGAAAATACAGATCTGACGGTGACTCCTGGCCGCTCGGCTGGATGAGGAAAAAAGGTGTCGATCAGATTCAGTGTCGGCTCTCACTGCACAGGAATGAAACGGTGATAGAAATGTTAGCATAGGCCCACCAGCAACCAACCACAAACATCCCTCTGAGGGCACCAGAGACATTAGAACTGGCCTTTTTCCACTGCAGGAACTCACAGCCGACACCTGAACTCACCCTCACAATTTTAATTGCACCAAACATTTTGTGACATCAGTTGAAAGTTGACCAAAGCAATGAGGAACTAAACGCTAAGCCCTGCATGGCAGCCTTTCAGGACCCTAAAACGGCCTGCAAGTTCCTGCAACTGTCTAATGTCCATCACAGAGCAGGCCCTTTGGAGAGGGCACAAACTACATGACCCAAGAAGTTCCCATGGAACTAATGTTCCACCTTTTTCCACTGCAGGAACTCGGAGCAGCCACAGTGTTTACAGGAACAGACATTCCATAGCTGTGTTCCTACTTAACTCAGGGCCATGAGTGGTGCTGAAACAGGCCCAAACATTGGGAACATGCCTGCAGTGGAACAAAAGCTCCCTCAGAACATCATGTGACTGTCTGTGTGCCGCCATTACAACTGGCACTGAGCCGACATGTGGGTCAGCGGGTCCTCGTCTCATATCGCTGGTTTATGACTTCCTCTGTGACATAATACATGTGACATCACCAGCAGCCAATCAGAAGGCTCTGTAAGGATACGTGTTGCTGATGATTGGCAGGTTCGGCCTCAGTGGACAGGCTGTAAAGCTGAAGGATACGTCAGCCTTTAACCCTTATATGACCCTGATCATGCTGCTTGTTGTTCTGCACTGTATTAAAAACACTTCCTGATCTGAACATGTTATAATGTGATGTAAGCCTGTGGCCGGGCTCTGCCTCCACACAGTCACCTCTGCAGAGGTAACCAGTGATAAGACTTATCTGCTGTGATACGTGCTCTGTCTGCAGGCACAGGACAGGCCTCACATTCACACTCCAGATAAGACACTGTACTTTGTACTTACAGTATATCAGCTGAGCTGGGGCTGAGAGGTGCCACACAGGGTCCTCCTCCTCCTCCTCTGAAGTTCTGCTGAACAGCCTTCTGTTAACTGGAAATCTGAGGCGCGGCCACAGACGTGTAATGTGCAGCAGGGCCGAGGCGGGCAGTGAAGGCTGCTGAAACACACAAAGGGTCAAAAAGGTCTAACACAAAACCCAGGTGCCTGCCGTAGACGAAGGTCTGAAGGTCTACCTTCAAGGTTTTTATGTACCAAGAACTAAGGTCCCTAGAAACTTGTTTTTTTTCTAACTATCAGACTAACGGGTAGACCTCAGTATGAGGGTCAGCAGCACCAGGGCCCCACAGGGACAGTCCTCTCTCCCTTCCTCTTGACCCTCTACACCTCTGGCTTCAGCTGCAAGACAGTCAGGTCACCTTCAGAGGTTTTCTGATGACTCTGCCATAGTGGGATCAGCAGGGGTGGAGAGTCTGAGTACAGGACTGTGCTGGACAGCTTTGTCACATGGTGTGAGCAGAACCATCTGCTGCTCAATGTGGCAAAGACAAAGGGTTAGGGCTGGTTGTGGACCTGAGGAGGACCAAGACACACGTGGGTCTTGTCTCCATCTGTGGGGCAGAGTGTGGACATTGTGGAGGATTTGAATACCTGGGGTGTTTCTGGGCGACAAACTGGACTAAGAACACTGAAGCGCTCTACAAGAAGGGCCAAAGCCGCCTCTATGTTCTGACAAGGCTCCGGTCTTTTAACATCTGCCGGACCATGCTGAGGATGTTTTATGAGTCTGTGGGTCCCCTAACAATTCCTCCAAAAGAGATCCTACAGGGGGATTCAGCAACTGCAAACATACTAATACATGCAGTGGAAAAGTGCGAAGCAGGAACTATGAACCAAGAACTAAATTCCAGAAATGTGTCTACAGCACTGCATGGTGAATATAAGGCCCTTTTCCACTGCAGGAACTACCCTGAAATCTACCCCAAAATTCCCAGTGTTCTCAAGTAGCCAAGCTACTGCAGTGAAGCCATGAAGCAAGAACCAAAATGTTCCCTCGTGTCCACAGCACCAGTGAAATCAGGCTGTTTTTCACAGCAGGAACTACAGGCAGCCATGTTGTAGGGACTGTTTTGTCCACTGAAATCTGCCTTGAATGAGGTCCTGCAGGGGAAGTTCCAGGAGTAGGAACATAACTGAAAGTTCCTGCAGTGGAAAACGGTCCAAAGTTCCTTCGCATACATTAACACATCGGTTAAATTTAACCCAAATGTACATAAAGCCTGCCTGTTAAAATGCAAATTAGAGAGGTGCTCATTCTTTCCTTGGGAACTTGGCTCATTAAAACTCTGCTCCACTCATGGCGCTGCGACCCTGCAGACGTTTTTAAAGGGGTCGCGCTGAAGTGGGACAACAAAGGAGGGTTAATCAGCGGCTCGGAGAGGGAGAGCGGTCTCTGGCTAATGGGAGAACTGGGTTGGCACGGGTCCATCAGGGGAAACAGGGCGCTCAGCAGTGGGCACAGTGGGGGCCATTATGAGCCTGGGAAAAAGAGGGGCGCCGTTCCACAGCGACACATTTACACTGACAGAAATAAAATTTGGACAGGACAGACGACAGATCAGCAGACAGGAAGCGTCCACGGCTGCATATACTGCGAGTCTTTGTGCCTCAGTGTGTGCGTGTGTGTTATCAGTTGTGGTTTGAGGTCGGAGGCGTTGCTTTGTTCTGGCTCGCTCTGACGTCACAGAGCCGTCAGCTGAGTCTTTGTTACAGTTTGTGGGGCTCTGAAAACGCCTCCTGTGTCCTGCAGAAAGTCTGCACGGAGCTCAGAGAGGATTCAACGCTGCAGGACGACACACAGACACACACAGACACACACACACACACAGACAGACACACACACTTCGCCTAATTTCTGCTGAGATTAAATAAAACAGGCCATGCTATTGTGCGATTATCGTTTTGAATACGTTAATGTGACCCAGCATTTCAGTGGCTTATGTCATTATGTGCTATTTTTGATTCATTTTTTTGAGCTCTAAAGAAATATATGATAATTAGACAAAAGTAAAGCAGCTGTTTATGTGCAAACACTGTTTTAAAGGCTAAGCCTGCTAGCATGCTAACACTGCTACACATCAAACAACACACTAGGAATCTAGGCATCTCTGAAGGATCATGTCCGTCAGCAGCGGATGAGATTCGGGCTCTCCTTCGTGGAAAATGAATCCATTATTCATGTAGCTACATATGGTGCAAACTCCAAAACAAAACACAGGTTATGCAATCATGGCGTTCTCACATGGAGCGCTTGTGCGCCGACTTTCTCTCCTGAAACTGATCCATCGTGATGTCGGAAGTGACTGAAGCCAGCTCATCAATATTTGATAGAGTAATTAGATCAGAGAACCGGGCCGGGACGGAAACATTTGTCCCGCTGTGACCGTCTCTGTGTCACAAACTGGGTCAGCGTCTTTCATCGGCGCCGCGCGACCAGATGGACGCCGCGTCTGTCCTTTATCTCTGTGAACAGGAATTTATCGTTTCTGAATATTATCTAGATCAACAATGACGTGTACGGACTGCCGGTCATTATACACACAGGAAGGGGCCAGAAGGCGACTTATCATCTATTCTATTGAGTGACAACTCAAGTAATCTGCGATCTTCAGATTCAAGTCTGCCTCAAGTGGACACTTGTGGAACTGCAGGTTTCTGATACGTCAATACCAAATCAATGAGTGATGACAAATTTAACTGGATATTAAAATCCAACGCAGCTTCTTGTATTTACCCAGTTAAACTGTAATGTTCACAGAATTTATGTCACGTCAGCCTGCAGCGCCCCCTGCTGTGTGGAGGTCTACAGTCTCAGCTTTCACAAGAAGAAGCAAATTTTTTACTAATTTTTCAGTATATTATTTTTTGGGTTTGTTGTGAATAAAGGTCCTCTGATCTCTGATGTGCCCCTTTAAACGATCTCCTGGTGATGTTATTGATCAGCACTGTTATTGATCGGTCTCTCCTCCTGCTCCCACTGAGAGTGAGACTTGTGTAAGAGGTTTATTTGAAGCATCAACGTGAGCTTTGCTCCTTTCAGCCTCTAATCTGATCATCACTACTTTTCTCATCCTCACTCGTTCACTTTTAGTCCCAGCAGGATTAAAGGGTTAAACGAAAAGTGCTGAGGTCTCACACACTCTAAGAAAAACTCTCTCCAGGCTCAACGATCATTTCGGCTGAGTGCTGAAGTGAAAAAGAATGAACGGATCTTTTAGCTGCTCCGCTCAATAGACAGCAGCTCCTCTGGTCAGCTTCCAGAAACCTGAGTCATGTAATGGAAGCTGAAATGAACCTGGAGCACTCAGCGAGTCGTCCCACCAGCAGACCAGGCTGCTGCTGCTGCTGCTGCTCTGGAGGGTCTAATCTGCCCGGCTTGAAGCTGAGAATAGCAGCTCTGAGCTGCTGGAAATCCTGCCGCTTAATCAGCTTGTCTTCTGCTGTCCTGAGCTGAGGGCTGACACCCGGCAAACGTCCAGGCCCGAAAACCCTCACGGGCAAAGAGCGAGCAGAGCTGCACGGGACGAGGCGGCATGTGACCAGCTCAGGGCGAGGAGAGAGAGGGCGTGTGGGGTCCTCTGCAGGCCCGCTCAGAGAGGATGAAGATGTTTACTGGGAGGCAGAGTTTTAAAGCCGAAGTCTGAGCTGAGCTGAGTGACTCTCAGCAGTGTTTCCTGTTAAACGACCTCCATGTTAAAACTTTACAGCAGAAATAACCCCCTTTACAGACTGTTCACATTAACACATAATTAGCTGGACTCAGGCGCTGCCAAGATGGCGGCGAACGGAACCTCCCACACTCAAAACGAAGAACAGCTGCAGCACATTCTGCTTCCTCTTCATTAAATGTTACTGAATGAATCAGCTGTGAGACTCATGGCTGCTGCTCCACACCCACCTCCTCCTCGACAGGGAGCGTTACTCACTTCCACCACCCACACACACACACTCTCTGTGCTGATGTGGACACACACCAGCCTCCTGGTCTCAGACTCAACAGGGGCCATCATTCACTGAGAGTAACACAGTCACCTGTTTGAACGCTGCAGACTGAAGCGACCACAGAGCTTTTTATATCCCGCAGTAAGCTCAGGATTATTCTGTTAACCGGCCCGTGCTGCCCCGATTTAACCACCTCTGAGAGTGGAGGGGACTAAAAACAGGCCTGGATGAAGAAACTGCCCATCACATCAGGGACAGTGAACACAGCAGGGAGGGATTCTGCTGAAAGCTCAGCATCTGACGGCCCAGTTATGAAAGCTGGAGGTGGGTGTGGAGGGAAAATCTCAACACAGGGACGGTGATCCCTCTTTGTTTTAAAGTGCTGCTAAAAATACATTTAAATACAACTTATTCAACTAAACTAAATAACAGGATCAAACTAGACGAGGGTGGAAAGGACTAGTTTAGAAATATATGGACTATTTGCCTCATCTTACTGCTGTACAATAAGAAATTATCTACACTTTAATCTCAGAGAATATCCCATAGCAAACATTTTGACAACCTGTATAGAGAAAAACATTAGGGAAAAATGTTATTTTGATTTTTAATTTGAAAATTTTAGGCAATATAATGATAAAAACCGAAAAAAAAAAAGAACAGGAGTCTGATCAGTTTTTGCTTGAATGTAAATAAAACTCCTCCAAAACTCCTCCAGCGGTGAAAGTGATTTTTATAAAGCGGAGCCATTATGATTTAAGAGTTCTAATCTTCTTAAATGAAATCGACTTCCTGCTTGATGCAAGCGACAGACCGGTGCCAAGTAATAAAGCACGAAATGATGTAACACAAAGCTGTAAATCCTCTTGGTGCCGCAGTGCCAACCGGGGCCTGGAGGAGCCCGGCGGCCCCGCTGCATTATAACTGACACCTGAGTGAGGCGGATTATAAACTGTGCTCCAGAAAAAACAAAAACCGCTCTGAGCTTCAGGTCCTGGGTTTGGTAGCGAAGGTGAGGTACCCGGTGTGGCCTGGCATTTCTCTGGGGGGCGTGATGGTCTTCAGGGTGACGGAGGTGTTGTTTGGAGGCGCGTTCTCCGAAGCCCCGGACTCGGGGCCGAAGTCGGGCAACGGCAGGGAGATGGTTCGGACATCGTGGACCCTGAGCAGGACTTCCAGGGTGCTGATTTCCTCAAAACCCTGCTCGGCGAGCACCTCGCACGTCCGCTGGACCTGCTCGATACACGGGGAGAAGGAGCACACGCGACCTCCTGCAGGAGACGGAACAAAACAACACAAAGCCGTTAAAGAACAGGAAGTGCTCCAGTGATGACTGTCCTCTCACAGCACCAAGTCCTGAACAAAGTTAGACTTGATCAGACTTGAGGAGACATTTAGTCTCATTCCAGGAAATCTCATGATGCTACGGCGTCTATTAATAATTCTGTTTCTGTGCTGTCAGAGCACATTTCTCTTCTAAAAACACGGTCCTGTGACCTGCTGGGCTCCGGGCTGCACTGTGTAGATTCACTGGGGGATGATCTGGCGCTCTAATGAACAGAGATCGCCTGCCAGCCGCGGCCTCTCATTTCTAAACGAATCCCCGCCGTGATCGCAGCGGGAGGCCCGAGCGGTGGCGAGCCAAGAACGCGTTCAGCGGCTGACCTGAAGAGTGAAGAACACAGTGCAGCTGGAGAGGAGTCTGGATCTGAGCTGCAGAGAGGGTGCAGCCAGAGGCCGGAGCAACAGGGACAGCCTGCTTCACGAGGAGAGAGGGATTCAGAGAGGTGCATGATGGGATATGATGAGCATCTGCACAGGGCAGCCCTGCATTGCGCCTGTTAAACATTACAGGGCGTTTCAGATGGCAGCCATTCCTTTGGCTAACAGGACCAGCGTTCTCCCTCGAGACGGCCATAACATAACTCAATGGTCTCCTAGCAACGAGGGACACACACACACACAGGGAGGGGTCGGGTTGATGGTTATACAAGGGGCGTCTCGAGCACTTATTAAAATCCTTGAACATCCAGCGTTCGATCCACTGCTCCACTCGGAGCGTTGGTGTTTATGGGGCGGTTGTGGGGGAGCAGCGATGGAGGGAGGGAGGGAGGAGGAGGCTCCGGGAGGACTGTGCTCCTCTCACATAGAGCAGCTGAACAGAGCGCCGGGCTGCGGGCCAAAACATTAGGAGAATTACAACCAGAAATATTTGACTGGCCCTGGACTTCTGCTCACTGCAGGGAAATATGCTGTCAGCCCGAGGGAAGCTCGGGTTTACAGAGAACCCTGGACTCACGGCTGCTCTACGCAACATCTCTGTCCTTAGATCAAACACAGCAAAGGCATTTCAAGACAAGTGTTTAAGTCAAATGTCCTCGCTTAAGCCTTTTATCTTATTAAACATTTATCATAATATGGCGGCTGAATTCCTGAAATGAGTCCAAGTGAACATTTGTACTGAATCTGAGGTGCTGGGATGTATGGGGGGCCGTTACAGCAGGATTAATGTCTGCAGTAATGGCCTGCTTAGCGAAGCCTTTTTATTTCCATTTAAGAATTAACCCCTGGCAGGTTTTTAGAAAGTATCTCCCCACCACAAAGCTCAGGACTCCTGATTCTGTGCCTGGAAAAACCTCCCAGTTGGAAGCAGTGGGGAGTAAATCATGGCTTTCCTTGTGGAGCCGCGTTCTGCAGCTCTGGGCCTGCAGCATAACCCTGTATGGTCATGGGACTGCGTCGACAACTGGGATCTGGCTGCACTCTATCTATCTGTATCTGTGTGCAGGCGAGGGCTCATGAAAGGCATATGCAGCAGTGGCACCATAAAAGGGAAGTCTGGGAGGAGGGCAGCATCCTCGCCGCTCCGGCATTCCTCTTCATATCGGAAGTCACTTTCTCAGGATTATTAGCGTGCACTCATAAACCTCTGATCCCGTCCGTCAGCGGGTGAGGTGTAGGATGAATTGATTGGTAGAGGAGGGGTTCTTAGGTGGAGCTGCTGTGGGTGGTGACCACCTGAGCGCAGCGGCGAACCTGCCCGGGCACGCTGCAGATCCTGGTCACCCCAGGAGACACCGACACGCTTTCTGCCTCACTGGCTGCGTTTATACTGCGCTGCTGTGACACCAGGGCAGAGTTAATGAGAGCTGTGCTGGTCAGGATCGATGGCTGTGAAGAGCAAGGAGCGGGGGATGAATTTATAACAGTCACAGTCATGCTCCTGCTGCAGCACGCCACGGCGAGTCACGGAATGTCACCGTCAGGTGATGGTGATTGTTTGTCTGAGCCCATATTTACACACAAACTGCATCCGCATTGGGTGTTTTTCCACTGTAGGAACTAACAGGCCACTTCAGGCCAGCTTTGTTTATGTCCCCACAGCTGGAACTTTCCCTATAAGACCTCCTTTATGGAGTTTTCAGGGTAGCACAGACGCTCAAACTCCCACAATCGATCCAGGCTTACAGATATTTGATAGCTAATTGTTTGTATTTGTTACCAGTTAGCATCTTGTGAGGAAAAGATGATGAGTTCCCTCACTGCTTTTTATCGAGGTGAACGATAAGCTTCCTGCAGTGGAGAGACACCTTTTGTTTTACGATTACGTCACTTGTTAGCTAGGAGATTCCAGCTAGCAGTAAACTCTTACCGTGCTTCTTCAGAGCGGCCTTGGCGTGTCCCACTGCCTCCCAGGGGCTGGGGATGTCCAGGAAGACGGCATCCGCCACCCCCGTCACTCCGAACCCGTCCTTACAGACATCCTGGTTCCTGACGGTGACCAGGTGGTCCACGCGGTGCTCCTTGAACTCCTCGGCGACCTTTTCTGCACGCTGCTGGTGGAACTCCACTGTGTGCAGGTGGCCTGTGGGGGCGATGGTGCGCAGGATGGCGTGGGAGAGGGAGCCACTGCCTGTACCTGGATATAACCACAGGGAGGACGGAGGCAAAGACAGGGGTAAGAGGGGATGTAAAGGGAAGGTGTTTGATTTATTGATCCATGACTCCAGCAGCGATAAGACCAGCACAGAGTGGATGTGAACACACGGGCCAGCACCATGAGCCCTTTAGCTTTGAATAATGCTTAGCTTCATTCCAACGTTAGACACAACATAAAAACCTAAAAGCTCCTTTACTCGACACCAACACTCTGATCCTTCCTCTCTGGATGCTCCAGACTAACATGGTATTAGCCTGCAGGCTGCAGCTAGCTTCAGATGGGACAGACTGTACCTTTAAGAGCGTACTCAGACCAAGAGCTTCTACTCAGCAGTGCGTCTTGTTGTGTCTTAGAGAGGACTCTAAATGCTTCCCTCTGTAGGGAGTCAGTCCACAGCTGCCACACACACACACACTTTCACACAGCTCTGCTCTTCATCTGGCCACTGAGTGGATGCTACGTTTCCGAGCGGGCCTGAAGCAGCGCTATAAACAATGCCAGCCAATGTACAGTGTGTGTGTGTGAGAGAGATTTTACAAGAAGAAAAATGGCTCTGGTCATGTGACTTGCAGTGAGAGGCCAGCACATCCCCTCCTCCTCCTCCTCCTCCTGATATTACATCACCGCTGCCTTTGTTAACGTGGCGACAAAGGGTGCAGTGTTTAGCCAACAGCAGACTTTCTAAAACCTCACACTGCTGGACCGGATGGTGTGAAGCTGGAGAGGTTTTGGGTTTTGGAGGGTTGTAAGCAGGAAGCAGAGATATAAACAAGAAGAAACAGAAAGCTGAATAAAAAGATGGAACCAGCTCAAACCACCTCATGTAGTGATTGGTTATCTGCACTGGTAGAAGGACACGCTGTCGCTGGACGTCCTGATGCTGATGCTGCTGCCGCATGTCCAGTGACGTGTAGGAGACGGCCGCTGCCATTTCTCTGTGATGTTGTTTTCTGCCTTTATCTGTCAGGGAAGTTCTGTTTCCTGTCTCACGTGTTTGTTTTGTTTTAGCCCGGAGGATGAATTCAATCGTTGGCACATAAAACATGAGGCTGAGTGTTTCAGCAGGTGTGAGCCTGCAGACATCGTCAGACAAACGCTGCATCCGACGGCTGGTTTCTGCTTCCGCCTCTCCGGGGGCACGTGTGAAACAGATTCTGTTGCCAACGTGGCAGAAAAGCAAACTCCATGTGTGTTTTATGATGTTTGTACAGGACCCAACATTCTCTCCACTTCCCGTCTAATCTGTTTGACTGTTTCCACGTTGTCCTGCTTTCTGTTGCCGTCACTAGCGCACGCATGTGTCGAATAAATCCACCAAAATATCTCATCCAATCCAATATCTGTACAGTTATTGGATCCTGATCCTCTTACTGACTCTGATCCCAGATGTTTTCATGAATTGAAAATATGTCATAATGCCACAGCTCCAGTGGGTTGATGGACCAATCTGGCGGCTTGCCTCTTACTTATGAAACATATTGATAGAAAGCTGATTCACGATACAACCACCAACAACAAACAAACATCACACACTCACTTCAGAAGTCTGCAATCTAATCATCAAAAGTCCAATCCAGGAAAATGTTTCGAGCTGGCCACTGATGGGATTAACCCTCCACATATCGAAGCTACGGGGATTTCTAAACGGCTGCAGCGCTCTGACCTTTCAATTGACGCCTAACGTGACTAATGAGCAGCGTCCACGGCTAACGAGCGCCTGCTTTCATTGGCTGCTGGTGGACGAACTTCAGCCTCATAGTAAAACGCTCTTACAGAGGCAGAGTTTCACCGTTTACAGAATCTGAGAGGAAACGCTTGTTCTTCTGTGGGACAAGTTTGTTTCAGACTCTGAACTGGATCTGCATAAACACACGATCAATCAGCGCAGAACCCGGGCTGGACCACAACACAGGCTTCATGCCAGAGTGCTGACGGGCTCAGTTTCCATCACCGCTAACCAGAGGAAGGAGGACGGAGGACTGCCAGGAACACACTGATCATCAGCAGAACTGTGCAGGAATACTGTGAAATGAAAGAAAATGTGTACACACACACACACTAAATAGGACCAGAAAGTGTCATGAGAAGGGATATCATGAAGTGATGCGTGTGAGAACAAGCATCAGAAACAAAGGGAGGGATGACAAAGTGTTTCCACCACACAACAACGAAAGCACGCAAAAAATGAATGCAACAGTGAGTCACAATGAGATGTGGGCATGGACCTTCAGACAGTGCACATTAGTGGTAAGCCGTTGAACTCTGCCTTTCAGCTAACAACCATGTGTTAGCATGCCACTTAGCCCTAAGAATACCTCTCTGCAGGCTGAAAGGATTTAAGACTCTGACATTAAGATGGAGTTAAATGCAGGAGAAATAAAGACAGTTCTGCTGCACAAAGAATCGTAGCTTTCTGAGGTACTGCAGGCTCAGCTCCACTTCCTGTTCTCCATCATGTTAAGAGTTCTAACAGCATGCTGGTTGGCTGGATGAGGAAGCAAAGCCACAAGCACAAAGGTCAGGCTGCAGCTCTGCTGTAGCTTGGGATGCCATGTCTGCTGCTGCAGTTTGTCCTTTTCTCTGCTTGGATCTTACTGTACTGTGGACATTTAGCTAGGTGTGGATAACAGACGGTACAAGCTGCTCTGTGCCGCCATGAAGTGGTGGTTTCCTGTAGGCTAACATTAGCCACAGCTAGCACAATGTCAGGACTTTAATCAGAAATACACAAGATGGGAAAATACAGTGTTAGCCTGCCAACTGAGACTCCAGCCTTACAGGGAGTGCCTGAGGCACTTCTTACACTGTCACAGCGGAAGCATGTGATGCATTCAAAGTCCATCTGTCTTCCTGTGTTTATGGGTTCTGGCTGTGATGGATGCTGTCAGTTGGAGGGTTTGATGGAACAGATCCACATGCAGGTGGCTGCACAGGTCGTTCTTCCTCCTGGCGTGGAGGTCATCACTAACATCAGTGAATATTTAACAGGAGCTGCTCGGTGTGTGCCGCTGATACACTGCAGTATTTAATTAGCTACAAACAGTCACTAACAGCCCGGCTCCAAGGTGACTCCCCTCACATGACCGCGTGCTCCTTCAGCGGGCTGGGCCCGCCACATTATCACCTCTAATCTGTGCATGTTTACACAGCTCAGTGACAAAAAGTCTCCTTTAACAGCACACACTCGTTATATGAACATTATGAGTCACGCTGATTAGCACCTCGTTGACATGTAAAGCCACGCAGGCTGCCGAGATGCTTCCACTTTAATGCAGCTTCACAGAGTAACGTGATCCCAATGCAGATGGAGCAGCCGCCTCCACACTGCTGCTGCTGCTGCTGCTGCTGACTGGACAGATCTCCAACTCATTCATCACCCGGCTTCAGACACCAATCAATGACATGCAGGGCTGCCAGCAGTAAAACACAACACACACACACACCTCTCCTTCACCGTGACAGAAACTGCACCTTAAACATGCCGACACTCTCTGGATGATTACACTTAGATACGAAAAGCAAAGCTGGAGAAGTGATCTGAGGAAACGTCACAGGAGAGTAAGAAAAAAGAGCCCGGTGTTACATAAAGCCTGAGGCACATCTGAAACGATCCCATGAGGTTTAGTACGAACAGCTGAGGTTGTGAGCGTGAAAACATCTGGCGAGGTGTAAACGGAGAGACTGACGTTAACAGCTGCAGCGGAAACCAAAGTATAAAACTGAAGTATTTTATTCATGTGGGGAAAAAACATGGTCACACAGAGGTGCTACAGAACGAGGGGAAACTCCAACTCCCAGGATGCACTGCTACAAATCAGAGGCAGGTTAAACTCCATCAAACTGCCTCACTCCGTGCTACATGTGATTGGATCAAGAAGCCTCTCCCTGTTCATGTGTGGCCCTCCAGCAGCGGTCCCTGCCCGGTACCAGCAGCTCTGCACCGCTCCTACAACAGCAGACTTTCTAAAACCTCACACTGCTGGACCGGATGGTGTGAAGCTGGAGAGGTTTTGGGTTTTGGAGGGTTGTAAGCAGGAAGCAGAGATATAAACAAGAAGAAACAGAAAGCTGAATAAAAAGATGGAACCAGCTCAAACCACCTCATGTAGTGATTGGTTATCTGCACTGGTAGAAGGACACGCTGTCGCTGGACGTCCTGATGCTGATGCTGCTGCCGCATGTCCAGTGACGTGTAGGAGACGGCCGCTGCCATTTCTCTGTGATGTTGTTTTCTGCCTTTATCTGTCAGGGAAGTTCTGTTTCCTGTCTCACGTGTTTGTTTTGTTTTAGCCCGGAGGATGAATTCAATCGCTCCTAGTCCACCATTTTGAGATCAATCTGCAGCTGTTTGGTAGTAAATCAGCTGTGAGTACTATTACTCTCAGCTGGACATGCCCAGTGAAACAGGAAGTCTGAGCCCCTCCCTCTGTGTCTCTGCCTACGACTCATTACCACAGATGATGGTTGGATGCCGATCTGTGCTGTTCTTGTTTATGATGGGCCACAGCTTCAAATGCAAACATGTGAGGAACCACACTGGACCGGTCAGACACACCACGTGGAGCCAGCATCAAATACAACATTCAAAACAGCCACATGACTCCGAGTGAAGCCGCACTTCTCTCTGTGGAGACTCACCTGACTCGCAGACGACGGAGCCCGGCTTCAGCTCCAGCATCATGGTGATGGTGGCGATGTCTGTGGTGTAGAGGATCTGCGTGCGGTGCGGCAGGGCGACGGTCCAGAGCTCCGGCGTTGGGTGCAGCACGTGGACCCAGCCGCCTTTGCTGCACGTCACCTTGGAGCCGTATCGCTTGCCGATCAGGTCTGTGGAGTGGCGTATGACGCCGTAGCGTGTCTGAGTCTGGGCGCCATGCTGCACCTTGACGGGCATCACAGAGCTGTGGCTCAAGTACACGATGGCAACGTCCCCATCCTGGATGAAGTCTGAATACTCCACAAAACTCATAGTGAGGCCAGGGCTCTCTGTGAGTGGGCAGAAAAACGAACTTAGTGACATGTTGCACATTTGTTCATATTAAAAATATATTGACAAATCATGTCTTAGCTCTGTTTGTAGACACAGAAGAAGAAAAGTCTTGGATATTTTCATTATAACCAGAAAATCTATTTGAATTTGGCCCATTTTTCCACCTTTATAAACTATTTTAGTCTGGATATGGAGTTTTTGTATTGTTATTTAAATAGTATACAACTGTTATTACTGCTTATTTGGTGTTTTTATACTTTACTTTCACATTGATGTTGTAGTTGTATAGATAAGATCAAATAAAAGACAGCTGATGTTCAATCAGGCCCCTCGTTGCCATTGTGACCTTTCGGATGCCCTTTACGTCAACGTTTAATAATTTTTCGTCACATTTTTTTCAAGATTTCAAAGTGAAAAACAGTTTAATACTTAACATAACATCTGGAGAGAAGCTGGATCTGATTTAACTCAGTGACACAAAGAAGAAAAAAAGTCCAACAACACTGAGAATATGCAGGTAATATTAATAACTATTACTTATTATTAATTAATAATATTAAAGATCTAATGAGTTCCCAGTTAAAAGACCGTTTTTAAGATGAAATGTACCAAAGGTTTGGTCAAAGCGTTTGTAATTAGAGGCTACAGGTTGACAGGGAACAAGTTAGCACAAGTTAGCTTAGCTAAGATGATGAGCTGGCGAACGTTCAAATGTTTTTAAAGAAGTCTAATCACATGTAAACACACAGACAGGTCACAGTGCCAATGTGTATAAACATAAATAATATTTGACTCTTTTTTGTTTGACCGGTTTGCTAACAAACAAACGTGCTAACGTTAGCAACGCTAGCTGCCGTAGCCAACAGCTAACTACGCCTAAGAAGCAGTAACGACTGTTGGAAACGCTCAACCTAACTTCTCCTGAAGTGGTGCTCCGTGTCTGTCGACTTTAAACACGCATAATTAAAAGTAAAACGAGTCAAATTACTGCTGTGTTTGAACGTTGCTTCCCACTGTTAGCTAGCTAACATGCTAACGCTAGCTGGAGTTAACCAGCTACGCTAACTACGCCTAGCAAGCAAGAGAACCGCGACATACCTGCTCCTGAAGCGGCGCTCGGTGTTCGCTCACTCAAAACAAGCACAAATCGGTGAATTTAAGCGTCAAACTGTGGTTCTGTTGCCGGTGAACGTGCATGTGGGCAGCGGTGACAGCCACCATTCATTCCCCGGCACACGTGGGGTTGTTTTCAGAGGAAGTGAAGCCGGTGGAACCCGGTGAGGAGCCGCTTCATGGATCTGACAACCATGTGTCCGGCGGAAGTCCCGCGCAGACAGGCTGCGCAGAGCGCTTATAAATCTACGGTTTCACTGGAACTCAGATGTTTCACCGTTTTTAACACGAAATATCACCAAAAATCATCGCGTCACTAAATGAAACACGCGTGGACGCAGTATGAAAATATCATTTTAAATGTTTTGTTAATTTTTTTTCTAACCTTTTGTTGGTTTCCCGGTGGAGGTGCTGCCTTTAAAGCTGTAGGAAGTTTTTAAACATCCGATCTTAACCCTGGTGAGACTGTGTTTGGGCACTTGAACGCATCTTCAGCTCTATTTATCTGAGCAGCACCGTGTCTATGCATCAGAACATCAAATGCTTTATATCATCAACACTTTTGGAGTTATTGTACAGAACAAGAGTCGAATCGCGGCGCGTCCAATTGAATGAATGGACTACAAATACTGACCAATGGGAGCGCAGGCGCTCGGCTATAAATCCCCGTCTGAAGACGCCGCTGGAGCGCAGAGCTGCTGGACGCTGCTGGAGGTTCGCTGAGCTCCGAGGCCGGAAAAATAGGGATCTTCGTATCAACCGCTGGTAGTAGTAGTAGTAGTGACCAAACCCGACACCAGGTAAGAGGCGGATCGAATTTACGTTTATTGATCCGTCACACAAAAAAAAGAGGATTATTTATCTGTCGATTAATTAAATTAAAATGACCATTTCTGACTGAATGCGTGTGAACGCGGAGCAGAAATGTGACGCTGGCTCTGATCCTCGCTGCTTCTCTCTCTCCTCCACCGTCTCCTCCCTCCATCCTCCGCCCAGGGAGCAGCCATGCCTTTCGGTAACACGCACAACCAGATGAAGCTGAAGTACGCCTCGGACCAGGAGTACCCGGACCTCAGCCAGCACAACAATCACATGGCCAAGATCCTGACTCCGGCCATGTACGAGCGGCTGAGGAGCAAACAGACGCCGAGCGGATTTACCCTGGATGACGTCATCCAGACCGGGGTCGACAACCCAGGTAAAAAAAAACAACAACAAAAAAAAAAAAAAACACACGGTCCCATCTGTCCAACGGCGGCTGCGGCGCGCGTCCGTGCTGTTTGCACTGTGACCTTGTCCGGGGGATAAACACACACACACACACACACACACACACACACACACACACACAGAGCTGCCTCTACGGGACTCCTCTCAGCGCAGCTTTACAGCAGACCGTAAAGATTAGAGTTACATAATGAACATATGCAGACAGCAGCTGATGATGCTGCTTCATGTCATGTACAGACTGGAGTGTGTTGGAGTGTGTGTGTGTGTGTGTGTGTGTGTGTGTGACTGAAGCGGTCAGCTGAGGATGAGTTCCCAGATCTTAGTCAGCACCAGAACCACATGGCCAAGTTCTTAAGCCTGGACATGTACAGGAAGCTGAGGGAGCGGGCTACACCCGGCGGCTTCACCATAGATGGTGCCCTTCAGACCTTCAGACAGGGGTTGATGATCCTGGTACAGTCCGTCAGAGCCCTGCTGCAGCATATTGACTCAGGGGAGGGTGTTGGTGTGTCCTCTGTGTCCCCTCCGTGCAGGCCACCCCTTCATCATGACCGTGGGCTGCGTCGCTGGAGACGAGGAGACGTACGAGGTCTTCAAAGAGCTGCTGGACCCCGTGATCGAGGACAGACACGGAGGATACAAACCCACAGACAAGCACAAGACCGACCTGAACCCAGACAACCTGAAGGTAGCGCAGCTCCGCCCTCATCCCTCACATGAGTGTCAGTGAACCTAACACCACTCTTCTTTCACAGGGTGGAGATGACCTCGACTCCAACTACGTCCTGAGCTCCAGGGTCCGAACTGGACGCAGCGTCCGCGGCTTCTGTCTGCCGCCTCACTGCAGCCGAGGGGAGCGCCGCGGCGTGGAGAAGCTCTCCGTCGAAGGTAAGAAGCAGCCGAGTGGTCAGAGGTGTCCACTGAGGTCAAACGGGATGCTGCCTGGACTCTCTGTGGCAGCGGTGCCCCCTAGTGGGAGCAGGTGGAATCATGCATTATGGCTGTGATCAGTTAACCCTCCACCCTTCATCTCTGCAGCTCTGGCCGCTCTGTCCGGAGACCTGAAGGGCAAATACTACGCTCTGAAGAACATGACCGAGGCCGAGCAGCAGCAGCTCATCGACGACCACTTCCTGTTCGACAAGCCCGTGTCTCCCCTGCTGCTGGCTTCAGGGATGGCCCGTGACTGGCCCGACGCACGAGGCATCTGGTGAGACTCCGCCCTCGGCTCCAGCAGCATGTTCGTCTGCGTGCTGCTGCATCTGAGCAAACGTTTGTTTACAGGCACAACGACAACAAGACGTTCCTGGTGTGGGTGAACGAGGAGGACCACCTGCGCGTCATCTCTATGCAGAAAGGTGGAAACATGAAGGAGGTCTTCAACCGCTTCTGCACCGGACTCACCAAGGTCAGCAGAAGAAAGCACCGCCCATCAGGCCGGGTCTCACTTAAACCGTGTTTTTAAACCGGCTGTTTTCTGCTTCAGATCGAGAGCCTGTTCAAGGACAGAGGCCACGCCTTCATGTGGAACGAGCACCTGGGCTACGTCCTCACCTGCCCCTCCAACCTGGGCACCGGCCTGCGCGCCGGCGTGCACGTGAAGCTGCCCAACATGAGCAAACACGCCAAGTTTGAGGAGGTTCTGAAGAGGCTGAGGCTGCAGAAACGTGGAACAGGTGAGCAGAACCTCCACCCTGCTGCATTCAATGTCAATCAGCAGCGAGTTCTGACGAATGTGACCTCCTCTTCTCCTCAGGTGGCGTGGACACGGCGGCTGTGGGCGGAGTCTTTGACATTTCCAATGCTGACAGACTGGGCTTCTCTGAGGTGGAGCTGGTGCAGATGGTGGTCGATGGAATCAAGCTGCTGGTGGAGATGGAGAAGAGGCTGGAGAAGGGCCAGTCCATCGATGACCTGATGCCTGCCCAGAAGTAAATCCGTCCTAAGCCCCGCCCCCCCTCTGAATGACTGACTGTCCTGGAATGCATCTGTATTACAGCTTGGATTGTGTATTTAAGGTGAAATGATTCTGTTAAGGTGAAGATCTGAAATAAAACTGCTTCAAGTTGAACATGGCTGATCTCTGACATTTAAAGAAACGGCTCAGTGAGGCGTTCAAAGACCTCTGCAGGTCCAAAACTGATTCACATTCACATTTACAAATGTCCCTGAATGCAGCACACAGCTGAAAGAGGCAGATCACCTCAGAGAGGACAAACAGACCTGCAGAGAAAATCCTCATCTGTCCTTTAAACCACACGTCAAATCCTTAAAACGAGGTCCGAGTCCCCCATCAAATAAAACTTGGACTTCAATGATCAGATGAGACGTTCAAGTCGACAGACACTTTAATTGAGACATGAGTGACCCTTTAACCATGTGTGGGCATTTACACGGACTCTTCCCCCCCCCATCATCTCTAAACAAAAATACAAAAGGGGAAAAAAAAGTACTGCAGTGAAGCCATCTTGAAAGAAAGAAACATTATTTACACTGAAAACCGAACGCTACGCAGTTTCACCTTTTTCCAGGAGAGAAGAAGAAGAAGAAAAATGAAATAAATAAGACCAGAAATGCATCTTCTTTGTCCACATTCACAGCATGACAAATCATATTTAACTCATTAATGTCGGCCCCGTGTGGCCAGAACAGAGATTAGTAGGTAATTCAGTGATTATTGCCAAAAGCCTTAATCTATACATTATAATATTCAATACATACTCTGTATTTTGTTTAAAAAAAGAGACATTTGGAAACTGCTACTTGGATGATTGTACAGCTTAAATACGTCTAGATATATATATATTTATATATATATACTTTTAACCCTTTTGTTCATAGCTTTAACTCGTTGGCAACTTTGGAGGCAATGTTTTTGAAAGCGATGGATGACCCGGATATCCGTTTGAACCGAACGCCGTTGAGGGAGAGACGCGGCAGCTTGCAGACCTCCATCTCCCACTGAACCAGGTTCTCGGCTCGCCCGTCTCCGTGGACGCAAAGAAGCAGGAAACTCTCTTGCTGTTCATAGTCGCAGTTGTTGGCGTCGAGCACCTTGCGAATCTCCCGCATGATATCGCAGGGCTCCATGGAGCTGGTGGTCCTCATACTCCAAGTGAATCTGAGGGAGCGGGGTTTACTGTCTTTATTTTCCCCTTTTTGATCCCCAGGTACATGGCGACTGTCGGAGGAGACAAAACAAACACGGAGGAGACGGTTAAAGCAGCAGGAAGTCGGGATTTTACGGTTAAAATCTCGTGTTTTTAATCATTTAAGCCTTAAAAACTGACAAAATGTAGCAAAAAGATGATTTAATAAATGATTTGTTATTGTTTTTAATCAACTTTTAAAAGGTAAAGTTCTTCTTCTCTTTAAAGAACAAGATTATTATTATTTTTTAGATTTACTACATTTTGTCGAGACAGAAAAATAAACATTCAGACATCTTTGAAAAACCCAGATATTGCTCCATATTTATACTTAAAATCAATTTATTTGACATTTATTTCACCACAGTGTCACTGATAACTAATCATTATTGATTATGTTTGAGGCTTGTCATCAATGCTAAATGTTATGATGTAGGTTTATAATGACCCGTTCAGCCCTTCTCTCCTGTTAAGTTTTCTTTAGTTATTATATTATAATTTATCTGCATATTAAGCCTCTAAGTCTTTCTGGGTTTTTCAGAGATTCTTTTATTTTCTGGACCCATGCTGCCCGATCGCCCGACTCAGCAGCGACTCACAGGCCGACAACAAAACAAACAAGCCATGCTAACAGAAGCAGCTCATCATCAGCGCCATGCAAGCATCTAAAAAAATAATCAGGAGAAATAAATAAAGGTGCGACACACTCAAACATCCCAGGAGAAACAAAGCACAGAGGACTGGGGGGTTGGTTCCTAGCACAGCTGGGGGAGGCGGGGCGGGGGGGTGCTGCAGACACACTGAAGCCTACGTTCAGGTCGCCTCACCTTGAGCCCTCAAGTCTCCCGTTTCTCTCAAACTCGGTTGAGACTCTGGGCGCACGAGAAGATCGGAGGAAGAGGAGGGAGAAACAAAAAGAAAAAAAAAAAAGATGTGGATTGTGCACAAAATCATTTCACATTAATTCCAGCAGTGAATAAAAAAAAAAAAAAAAGTCTGTGAACGACGATGAAGAGTCACCACCACCAGATAAAAAACACACACACACACATGGAAGATCATCATTAAACTTCCATCAGGACCAGTGAAGAGTGAGAGAAATCATAAAGAGTGATGGGTGCTCAGATCCCAGACAGCAGCACACAGACAGAAGCTGGACGGCAGCGAGTCGACCCCAGACAGCAGGTTCAGGCCGTTTACAGGGAGGAGGCGGAGCGGGAGGGTTCATACACCCTTCACCTCCACACACACACACACACACACACACACACACTGTTCGCCTTTTACTCAGATCAGCTTCTCTTCTACTCTCTGCGCTCACTTTCACTGCTTAACACACACCTGACACCTGATTTGTAGCAGAAGGCGCTGAGGAGAGGAGGATGTTGGTTAGCAACAGAAGCTAAATTCAGCTGTAATCCCCCTTTCAACCACTGGAGGGAGCCATACAGATGTTTTATTTGTTGACTGATGCTCAGTGTGGAGGCCCCTGAGTCTGGCGGCTCATTAACTCCTAGTTAATCAATAAATGGGTAATCAGATGGGGGTGCAGCTTCACTCCTTCTGGAGCCAGCCCTCAAGTGGACACAGGAGGAACTGCAGGTTGACATATTGCCTCATGGTCGCAGCACACCATCATGCATCATTCAGAGCCTACTCTGAATGATGCAGCAGGGATGGTGAGGTCATCGTTATTGATTCTGTTATTGTTATTGAATTATTATTAGTTTTGGTGACAAACCGTTTAGTTTTCCTACACTTTTAATTCTGTAAGCAGCTTAACGTCTCCCTCTGTTATTGACACACAGAGCTGATTTAAGACTCAAGACCCAAACCGGGATACACTTAATCCAACTCCTGCTTCTGATGCCCCTGAACCGCCGCAGCCAAACATCACATTGGATTAAAACCAAATCATGGCTAAGCTGCCTGCTCCTCGGACAGGACAGGTGCACCGTGTGACGGGATCCCAGCATGCACTGCAGCCTGCAGAACATAAACACACAGACTCCAAACCCCCGACAGCCCGACAACAGGAGGACAACCAGTGAACAGACAGGACTGACAGCAGGTCCTGGATCGGCCAAAGAGAGGCTGTGAAAAATCACAGAGATCGAGGAGGGAGGAGGGGTGAGGCAGGCAGGCAGGGAGGAAAACCAACAATCAGACTTTTATCTCTCCGTGGAGAAATTGAGGGATTGAAACAGCCCCTTACTCTAGATCTTCATCTTCCTACAACTCTCTATATCTTCTGCTCCTGAATCTGAAAGAAAAAACGTGGATCTGAGGATTTACGACGAAGATTTTCCATCGACACATGAGAAGAAAAGAAAGAGAGAGGGAAAGAATATTAAAATGGTTGTCATGAGGACAGGCCAAAAATCAAAAGAAAACCATGGCAGGATGATGAGAAGGAAGGAAGAGAGGAAGGAAGAGTCTGGAGGGCAGAAGACTTACTAAGGGTCTTTCCTCCCTGGGTAGAAGGGTTGGTAGGCCCTGTTTTGGCCGTCTGCCGTTTGGCCGGGTCAATACTGACCCTAGGCAGAGAGGAAGAGCAGCAAGAGGTCAAGGTTAACAGACACAAGACGGTAAAGGACGACAAAAACACACAAACTGTGGGGAGTGAAGGAAAAGGGGGTGGGAGGTGAGGGAACCTAAAATGTCCTGAAGAGGAAGAAGATGACTAAAAAACTCATTAAAGAGGTGAAGAGAAGCTTTCAGCAGGAGAGTACGGAGGCCTGAAGGCGACAAAATGCAGGAACAGGTCATCAGGCGTGTCAAAACAACAGAATAATGGTCACATCCTCCTATGGTACATGATCAGGAGTACCAAGGGTCCATAGATGGTCCATATTAGCTGCTTGCTAACTGCAGTTCCTCAAGTGTCCACTAGAGGCTGGCTTAAACAGACAGTCCCCATGTTCAAACTTTAAAGCAGAAAAAGAAGTAAATATTTTTTTTAAAAAACCTTTTGTTTTTAAAAAAAAAAAAGCTTTATCAAAACACGTTTTTTAAAAAAAAGATTTTTTTTTAAAAAAAGATTTTTAAAACACGTTTTTAAAAAAAACTTTTTAAAAAAACTTTAAAAAAAAAATGTTTAAAAAAATATTTTTTTGAAACAAAAATCTTTATTTTTATAAAAATAAAGATTTAAAAAACAATTTTTTTTGTTTATCAACTTACTTCTTCTGCATTCTACTTTATTTCCTTGCACTAAGAGTACAGTTCACTGATCATTGATCATTTTCTGATGACCTCTGCTGCAACTTGCGAGTTCAGGGTCTCTGTAGAAATGAGGACAAACATAAAAAGAAACGAGGGGTGAAGACTCAACGCTCCAGGTGGTGGCGATGAAGATGCTGACACTGCCAGAAGAAGACTGCCTGTCTACAAAATGGCCACCAGAGAGCACCAAAGCCACAAAGCTCCCCCCACTACTCTGTAGTGACGATGTTTACCCCCACAGCCACCGAATTATTTATAGAGATCAGCCTCTTTTCCTCCACAAAAGGCAGACAAACCTCACAGGAAACCAGCAGCGTGTGTTTAAAACGAGCTTTCAGTTCATATCTGAGGGTTAATATGTTGCATATTTATATTTATCCTGTAAGTACAGATTGTTATTTATTGTTTTTTCTTAAATTAAATGTGTAATAAATGTGAGAAAGCCAGACTGTGTTTGAGAGAAGAGTTCCGGTGTGTGTTTAAATATTTGATCACCACCAAAGCTCAACAGAAGAAGCCAAAAAAAGAAAGAAAAAATAATAATCAACTGTCTCCAGAAGATATTTAAATGGACCCACACACCTCGATGTAAACAAAGAAAACAGGAAGTACTGGACCCTGACCATGATGAATAAAAGCAGCAGAATAATGTTTAAACTTCATCAACAACAATCACTGTGGTGAGAAAACAAACCACAAATCAATGGCAGCTGTAAGAATCCCCCCCCCCGCATGCACCGGCGATTGATTAGTGGCAAGCGGCTCTGTTGTTGCTGTTGGTTAATCGACTGATTGTTCAAGGAGTCCAATCAATCCACACAGACCAACCCACGGCCACACACACAGGAGCACCCTGATTAACGCCATGACTCGTAATTAACATGTGTTTTTATTCCGTGTTGCATCACAGGCTTCTTTAAAGGAACAGTCTGACATTTTTGGAAACATTCTTTGGAATGTTGCTTTAAAAAAATAGCTAAAGTTAGCATGTTAGCTACAAAGACAAGATGTAAATAAAACAACTTAAGAGACGTCTGTCCTGTACGTACACCGCGCTGAAGCTGGATTTATAATGAGATGATTCATCGTGTGTGTTTATGGTGTTGTTCTTGTGTCTGCCTCATTTTCTGTTTGTTTAAATTTGCACTTCAGACACAGTGGATCATGTTGGAGCTAATAAATATTCAACAGCTGGGGGAAAAAAGATAAGCAGGACGGGAGAACAGGAGACAGGAGAAACCCTGTGACGGCTCGTGAGGTTTGAGCGACGACGGGCAGCTGCTGTCTGCATGAAGCAGGCAAACTGTTCCTTTAAAGAAGAATCCACCAAATCAGGCCGTTCAGGTGTGTGTGGATGTGCCCAGAGAGCGTCGTCATTCTGCTGTAAGCGGCGTGTTAGTTCAGTGCCAGCAGCCCCACGCGTCTGTAGAGACTTTTTTTTGTTGTTGCAGTGAGATCGTTCTCGTTACTGTCGGCACAGTAAGTGGAAGGCAGTACAGGAGTCCTACCTTTTGGTAAACCTGAATGACATGTTTCTACAACAGAACCAGACAAAGAAACAGTGAAAATGGTGAAAGAGAAGTGAGAGGAGGAAGAGGAGGGAGGAGGAAGGAGGAGGAAGGAAAGGGGGGAGGGAGGGAGGGAGGTGTGTATGAGGAGTCTGAATGAGTGAACAAAAACGGGGTGATTGGAATCATCAACAGTGAAAGGGGAGATTCAGCTGGTGTACATTAGCAAATGATTTCAATTCCTCATTTTAGGTCAGTCATTGATGGAGCGTCGCTGGCCTGGCTGCCGCCATGAGCTGACTGCAGAGACACACAGCACGGCCCATTTCTACATAGAAATAAATGTGGAAATCAGAGAGTTTCATTAACTTTATCAAAGGTGTCATCAGCACACTCGCCCCCCCCCACCTTTAAAGAGGTCTGTGGAGGTGCTTCTGGTTCCTCTGGCAGGCACCCAGGCAGCGACACACAAACAATTTAGACTTGAGACTAAATCACATCGTACAGGACAGTGAAGTGTTCCCGCAGCACGTAATGAATCATCCTAACTCTGCACTGTGCTGATCGGTTTCTAACGAGAACAGACAGATTACACAGATCAGAGCAGGGCTGCAGTCTGTCCTCCTGGTTCTGACACTAATGGCGGCTTTAGTAGTAGTCGTAGCAGTGAGGTGCGCCCTCGCCTACCTGCGGGTGAGCTTGGAGGTGAGTTTGGAGAAGAGGTTGCTGGTTCCGCGGCTGCGGGTCTGGGAGAGCGGCGTGGCGTCGTGGGAGAGGGTGGGCGAGGCTGGCGGGCCGTTGTAGGTGGCCGTGCGGCGGTCTCTCAGCTGGCCCCCGTGGAAGGTGCTGCGGCTGGCGGTGCCCCGAGGGAAGCGCAGGCGGTCGGGTGTGGTGGCATTAGTGATGCTGTGGGTGGACGCCACCGGGTTCCTCTGTCCACCGGGCGACACGGCGACGCTGCTGAGGTGGACGGAGAAGTTAGGACCCAAACAGGTTTTTACACTTTTAGCGCAGGCATGTACACACTGAAGCAGTGACGTCACCGTTCCCTCCTTACCTTCACAACACAGCATCCGTCACCCTACATGGAGTTCTAATACTGCCATGGATCATAAGTAAATGGAAACTGCAGGTTAGGCGTCAGCAGGGCAGGAAAAAGCTGCTCGACTAATGACAAAACAAACAACTCCAACTTTAAATTTGGATTTCAGTTCTGTGACCTTCAGTTTTACAGAGGGCTCCAATCAAAAGCGTGGACCGGAGCAATTATTTCACTTATAACGTCCACTGTTCCGATTGTTTTCTTCCGTTTTTCAGGTTCTATTCAGCATAAGTCTGGATTTTTCCCCCCGCTCAGTAAAAAGAGCCTTTAAGGAGGATGTTCCTGCAGTTTAATAACAATACTAACAGATCACAGGACCAAAAAAAAAACTTCATGTTCAGAAGATTCGCATTTTTTTAGCAGCTATCGGTCATAAATTTCCCGCCCTGGACGTGAAGCTGTCGGCAGTGTGTGATGACAAAGCGTGAGTTTTGTTCCTGACCAGTTTACGAGTCTAACACAGAAACAGACGATGGTTGGAGGGCGGAGCGGGGGGGGGGGGGGGGGGGGGGGGGGGGGGGGTGAAGCTCGGACCATTGTGTCGGAGAGGCCGAGAGGTGAGGAGGGGACTCCGGAGGAAGAAGTTCAGGAGGAGGATCAGAGCTCACAGCGGAGAACGGAGGAGAGGTCAGGAGCAGAGTTTGTTATATTGTGGAGGTCCTCCGGGTTTGTGGTCAGCAACGTGGGAAAATATCACACACAGAGCAGTGGTTCTGGAGGAGCGCGGCGGCTGGTTTCCAGTGTGTGGATGCATATTTTTCTCCACTTGGATCAGCGTCTGAAATCAATGCTCAGCACGAGCAGAGGGCAGGTAAAAAAAAAAAAAACTCATCTGTGACACAGAGCGAGGACCAAGCTGGTTTAGGGACCTTCATCAATGGAAGAAGGTCAACGTGGACCTGAAACCATCTGAAGGAGCTATAGATGTGATTATGATCAAAGCCAGGAAGCATCAAGTCATCTGTGTGCACTATAAATTATACTTTTTCTCACACACACTTGTTCTGACCTGTTAAGATTGGACCTGTTGTACTTTTTTTGGAATATTTGAAACCCTTTCTACCCCCAGCAGCCCCCCAGGTAAGTTGAGTTTGAGACCCCTGCTTTAAAAAGTAACAAAATAAGTTCTTTCTAAGTCAGACTTGGGGAAGATGAATCAGGTAACGATGTGTGTGAACATAGGTTCACCAGAAATTAAGCTGGTAGCCACATGATTAAAAACGTCTGTGAGTATCTGGCTGATGTGCAGCGACACACAGGTCTGTAGAAAATGCATTGAGTTAAACATCTGTGTCAAACTGCACAAACACACAACAGAGGTCCAAGTGAACACACCCCACTGACGTTAAGGGGTTAAAACTTAAACCGATTAGCTTGACAGTGTTAGAAGTGTAAGGAAATGGGCAAATATTTGTATATATCGGTCATAATCACATCTAAAGCGCCTCACATGTGTCAGCATCAGATTAGTCTTGATCCGTCATTCGACTCTTTTACCCGCTCCAAACTGACGAGCATACATTTCAGACTCCATTTTGCTCGGCCTTCTTTGCAGGAAATGGTGTCCATGGTTTAGTCGCAGGGTTACAGTGTGTGAAGCTGGCTGGATGTGTGTGTTAGCGAGGGGGCCAAACGGGGGCTGAGACATGAGAGGAGGAGACAGACAGTGTGGGTTGGTTGGTGTTCTGGAGGCCCTGCTGTCTTACTTGGGCGAGCAGTAGTCCAGAGCGTAGTAGGAGTGGGGCAGCGTGGCCCAGCCTGCCTGGCAAGCAGACATAGGGCCGGCGGTTTGATACCTCAGCCGCACCGAACTGGACGAGGCACCGAACGCGGCGGCCGCAAAGGCAGAGGAGGGGCTAGTGGCACAAGCCATCTCAGTCATGCTGGTCATGCCACAACGGCACAAATACAAAAGAAACCCCCAAACCCAAATCACAAACACACAGGCAGAAATGAAAAGTAAGATGGTGAGAAAAAGGGGCAAATATAAGAAAGGAAGAAGGAACAGAAAAAAAATCAGGGTGAAACTAATACCTCGTTCACACTGGGGAAAAAAATGTGGCTTAAGCAGGATTCAGCCGCATCCAGATCAATCCAGATGTGTTTTTTTCTGAGTGTGAACACCTCGAATCCGGCAGTATCCAGTTTGATTTCAATCTGGCTAGATCCACCTCTCGTGGGTGGCTCAAATGTGGCTCAGGTGTGAACGCAAATGTGGCGAGCGAATCCGGCTAGCGACGTGCTACTTCCGGTTAGCGACATGCGACTTCCGGTTCACAGGGCGCGACATGGGACAAAAAACCGCATGACGCATGCGAACACGCGGTCCTACCGCAGCGTGAACGGACTCTGTATATTACGAGGCGCCACCTAGTGGTTTGGAGGACCGCAAACATGCTGGATGAAGCCGGATTGAGTGCGGACACAAGTGTGTGCTAGCCAGATTTGAAAATAGGTCTGAACGTATCCAGCTTAAAGGCTGTCTGGGCTCAATCCTACTCTAGCTGGATGGACTTTCTCCAGTGTGAACGGGGCCTAAGGAACCTCTGAAAGGGGTCCTGGTCAGAATTCGCCCCAGAATCTGGGCTTAAAATTACAACCAGTAAGTTTCACAGTATTACTGAGAGTATTTACACCACAAGACTTTTTTCATAAATGAACACGAAAGCGATCCAATTCAGTAGAAACCAGAAACCCACATTGTGCTGGACTCAGGTTTTAAGGTCAAAGGCAGCAAACGTCCTCCTCTCACCTGTTCTCCTTCCCGTTGGGAATGACGGACAGGCGGTCCGTGTTGTTTCTGTCGCTGCAGACATACGTGTTCCTTCGGGTCATGCCTGCCGACGCAGTGTTATTCTGCAGAGAAAGGAGGACATGTTAGTAAACTGTTCAATCTGGAGACAAGACAGACTTTGAGAAGTCCTCCACAGCGCCAGAACTGGTGGAGCTGCCCTTTAAGCAGCCACAGCTAGCTGCCCAGTACTCACGCTGGGCCCGGTGGTGGCTCCTTTCCTGCGGTCGGGGATGTCAGCCTTGTTGGGGTTGTTGGCGTTGCCCAGCAGAGGGCTGGAGGGCGGAGCGCCGCGGCTCCCCGGGGTGCTGGGTTTACGGAGCGGGACTCCACCTTCCTCCTTGGTGCTGTTCTCGGCTGTGGTAGTCTGACTTCTCTTTGGATGAGCCATCCCTGGAGGGACGTTCTGACCGACTGCAGGGAGAACAAAAAAGAACCAGACGTCCGACGCGTGACTCAGAGAAAAAGTTTGTCCTTCAGGCGGGAAAAAAATATAAAATGTGTGTTTTATCTAAAGTGAGATGTCCTACATTTGGAAAAAACACTCAGTGTCGGACCGAGGACGGGAAGTATTACTAAAGAAAGTAGGTTAAAAATATATATAATCTTAATTTATTGCTTTTCTGTCTTTGTGATCGTGGCCGTTGGGGTCAGCTGTGCAAAAGTGCCTCCACCATGTGACCGGTCTGAGCCTGACAACAAGCTGCTGACAGAAAAAGACTTTTACTGGAGGGGAGAGGCAGAGCGGGGTCGGAGCAGTCATGTGTTCTCCTCACCTTGTTCACTGTAGCGTCTCTGTTTGTGGTTGGAGGAGACGCTCCTCTGGACTTTGAGGTGGGAGGGCGACTGGCCGTTGAGCTCGCTGTTGGGTCTCGGTTTGGCCAGAGACAGGTTGCTGCTGGAGGCCGACTCGCTGGGCTCCAGCTGAGGGGACAGAAGACGGATTTCAGTTTCTACACCTTAAAATTTAAAAAAACGTGAGCTGCTTGCTGACGTCTGACCAGACGGGGCAGCAGCAGCTGAAAATAACCTCATTTATTTAACTGATCTCTTCTACTCTCATCAAACATTAGAAGGATTGAAGGTGGTTTAGACATTAACACCTGGAACAGCGGACCTGATGTGATAACTTTCAGTGTGTGATAATGTTCGCACCTCTGAGGCCTTCCTGCCCAGCAGCAGATAGGTGGCTGTGATCTCGTCGTACTTCATCTTGGCCAGAGACTCCTGGATCTCCTCCAGATTGTAGCCCATCCCCACCATCACATCTGCACAGACACGACACAGAAGTGGCTCATTTTAACAAAGAAAAGTACAAAAATACAAATAAAATGAAACAACACCACTCAAAAAAACTGTCACACAAACAAAATGTTTCGAGGTTTACACTCAACGAACATTTCTGTTATCGACATCTCTCCTCAGAACATCCAGCAGTGAATAACTTCCATGTGAAGAGCAGTCACATGACAAGAACTCAGTGTGTATGTGACTGATGTAGGACACGTCCTGAGAGCATCATGCAGTCACAGCGAGCACGAGGGAAGAATCACAAATGATCAGAAACGTGTCGCCATTTTCTAACAGTTGAGTGTTTTCATGAATTTTCACTTCTTTAGTGAGTCTGTGTGGAAATCAGCGTCAGACATGTGGTGTAAGTTTTATCAACGAGACGCTTCTCAAACTGAAAGAGGCAGGCCTCACAGTGACCTGTGATGGTCGCTCCGTCAGAGCAGAACGCCATCCACGCCTGGTTTATGACTCCAAAAACAGACTGAAACTATAGTGGAAACAATATGGAAGTAAAGCCCGATTTACACATTTCCAACAGTCCTTGAACACATCAGGTGTGAAGCACTATTCTGTGGAGGGCAAATAAATAAATCAGGTATTTATTCCGCAGCAGGAAGCCACGACTGACTCGCATAAAAACTGCAGCGAGTATCTGGCTGATCTGCTTTTTACTTTCAAATATCTGACGTTTCCTTGAAGATGCAGGACTGGAGTAAAAAAAGACCATTTGATGGTCTTAAAATCTCAAAGTTCTACGTTGATTCTAACATTTTGAACCTTTGTTTAAATTCAAAGTGATTCATTCCGTCTGCCTGAATGTTACTTCCTGTCAGGGGGGGGAAAGCCTTTCAGTCACAGTCAAAGCTGCTCAGACGCCATTATAATTCAGTGTGTGTCCTGTGCCGAGTCCTTTTTTACCAGCCTGCACCTTGGTGTAATTTGGTTAATTTAGATTCTTCCACACCAGCGTGGAATATAATATGACTTTTTCTTTTCCACTTTCACCCTCAGTTGAACCGACGCGTCACTGCAGCAGCATCAGTTGCTGATTTCAGCACTGGTTTAACATTTCTGTCTAGATTCATGATATTCTTCATCGTGCAGACACACTAAAGGTCACACAGGTTAGGCCAGTTACATAAACTGTCCTCGGGGGTCTGTTCAGACCCGACAGGACCGTTCAGAGCAGCAGCACTTCCTGATATCCAGGAGCTCTGACGTCTCTGCCATGATTTTATTTTTCTGTTTTAGGACTTTTTTCTGTTCCATCATGAGGGACCCTCGCCCTGTCTTCTCATGAATGCACTGTGTGAGTGACAGTTCAAAGCTTTATGCTGTATGAGGCACCATCTCCTCTAAAATGCCTTCTCTTCCATTTGGGTTTTTTATGTATTATTTAGGATTCAGGGATTCCTCAGAAACATGAAGCCCTTCCCTCCTCCTCCTCCTCCTCCTCCTGTTCCCGGGTGATGGGGAGTTTGCACCATCACATGTGCACCGACAGCCGACTGCCATTATGTAAGAGTCCCTCCCCTCTCCATCCACAGCTCGATGGGGAGTGCTGCTCTCTGCATGCAGCAGCACGGCTCGTGTTTATTCATCGTCACGTTTCATCTTTTCCTTCAGAGTGCAGAGATTATGAGAACAGCTCTCTGACGTTGTTATGTGGAGAAGGAGAAGGCGTGCAGTTGCTTCAGTGTGTGTGTGTGTGTGACACCCGGTGGGGATGCAGTTGCTTTTGTACCTATTCTCTTCTGATCCGTGATGTCCAGCTCTGGTTCTGTGTAAGGCTTGAGCTCATCCTCTTCAAATCCTGTATTGATCCACCGATCCTTCATGATTTGCTGCAATAACCAAAAAAAACAAAGACACAACATTAGACAGTGAGGGACACAAGTTTGTTATTCCAGTAATCATTGGGGGCCCGCCTCGCTCTGACAATCAAACAGCCCGGCAGACCGTTCGGATCCCTGTTCACAGAAACATCCATATTGACCCGCATCACCTTTATTTTTAATTTGCAGCTGATCAATGTCTCTCGGGGGGAAATTTAATAAGAGCCGAGCCAAACTAATTATAACTGATCGTGTTTATCTGTAACAGCCAACCTCCAGGTCAATGGTGTATCATCTGAGGCCAGCAAATGTGACCCGTCACGCCACACGATTTTATTCACTTACAGCCAGATGCAATAAAACCAATTCATAGACAGAGAGCAGCTCCTGGATTAAATTTAAAAGTAAAAAAAAAAAAAAAAGACTTTTTGTGCGTAAACGATGTCCAAACCATGTGTGTGATGATCGTTAACACTTTGATTGATCTGTGGAACAACGATGTCTGTCCTCTTAAACCAAACACAGGACTCATGTTAGCGCACGCAGACTGAACTAAAATGTCCAAATATTTTCACGATTATCCGGCTGTGAAGTTTGAACACTTAAACCCTGCCTGTCAGGACGTTCCGACCTTTGGAAGACTGTTGCAGATATAAGCTGTTAACACACAACGTCTCTATAATAAAACATTTTTCTTCCATCCCAGCAAATGTAACAGTGAGAAAATGAACTCATTCTCGAATCTGTTACTGATTAAAACTGAGTAAATTAACAATAAATTTAATTAAAACTGAGTAAAAGTAGGTCAAAATGTATTCTAAGGATAACGAGTGATTGCTTTTCACCACAGAGGCGTTTATAAAATCTCAATTATGATGTTTCTTCCTGTTAATAACAGGTGTTTCCTTTGAACTGAGCTGCACGCCGTCCTGCTAATGATGCAGACTTGGAGGTCGTGTGTGTGCGTCTGAAAACTGTGAGGTGTCCTTGACTCAGAGATGAAGGCAAAGAAACGAACACAAAGAACACTTTTGGTCCAAAGAAAAAAAAAAAAAAAGGCGATGCATTATTCATGGCTACAACATCAGAAAAAGGAGGAGGAGAGCGTGGGCCGGGAGCACACAGAAAGCAGGACACCGCAGACGTCAGAGGGTGGTGGTGGTGGTGGTGGTGATGATGATGATGATGATGCAGTGGGGAGATAAGGGAAGGAGGGGGGTGCTTCTGGAGAGGTGCAGGATAAGATGGTGATTCTCCGATGGTGCAGACGTGCTGAGGGGGGAGTGAGTTAAAAACTGAGAGGTATATTTACATTTTCTGCGTCCTCCCTCACCTCGAGAGTACCCCGCTTGGCTGGGTTGAGCACCAGGAAGCGTTTGAGGAGGTTCTCGCAGTCTGTGGACATGTAGAAGGGGATGCGGTACTTTCCTCTGAGCACACGCTCCCGCAGCTCCTGCAGAGAGGAGGCGACAAAAACGCCAAAAAAGTTAGAGAGAGTGAATGAAAGTGAATGAATCGTCATCATGTGTGACTTATAGCTCTGCTATATTTTCTTACTACCTACAGGTACTAAGGTAATAAGGTCACCGAACTTACAGGACTGAAGTTCCACCAGTGTTCGGTTGACCTGCTCTAAAATCTGTGTGTAACTGCAGCGTAGCGACATCCACCCACCTTTAGATTCTGTCCATCAAAGGGCAGGGAGCCGCTGACCAGCGTGTACAGGATGACTCCCAGGCTCCAGACATCCACCTCTGGTCCGTCGTACTTCTTCCCCTGGAAGAGCTCGGGCGCCGCGTATGGCGGGGAGCCGCAGAACGTGTCCAGCTTGTTGCCCAGAGTGAACTCGTTGCTGAAGCCAAAATCGGCAATCTTGATGTTCATGTCGGCGTCGAGGAGCAGATTCTCCGCCTTGAGACACACACATAACCCTCATGAGTTCAGGCTTTACCTCAATATTTGTACATTAGTGTAATTCTGAGGAAAACCAACCAGCCTACAACACTGCAGCTGACGACCGCTGCTGTGCTAACATGCTAAAAAAACAACAACAAACCAAACGTGGCTAAAATCAGGTACAAACACATGTAATGATTTGCAGCACTGCTTCAACCGATCATTGTTTTCATGCCACTTTGATTCAACATCAAAAACCTAACCTAACCAAAAAAGTCTAAATATCCAGATATTTAAATTAGCTTCACATATAAAACAGAAAAACATCGTTTGTGTAGCTTGATCCAGAACAATCATGGCGTCCTTGTGATCCCACAACAACACTGAACATCTCATGTGTGCATGAGAAGATTTATACTCAAACATCTGCTGCTGCTCACATGTAGCTGCAGGCGAAAGCCAAGCAGAAAAAAAAAAAGTCTTCAATCCGGGCGAAGCATCAAGCTGACACTGTGAGACTTTCAGCTGCTCGCTCACTGATTACTGAGGTCTCAGCTGGTGATGCAAAAAAAAAAAAGGCCTCAGAGGAGCAGAGTGGCCTCATCACACCTATGACATGTGGATACACACCAACACCTGCCTCACCACACACACACACACAGATGTATCTGCATGCATGAGACTGCTATTCACTCATCTGCCTCCTCATGGATCATTGATGAAGCTCTACAGCGGAAACACAGACGCAGATACACGCTCTCCCACTGACGCCGAGATAAAAATACAGACGCATCAATATTTATACTCCGTGAAGTGCAAAAGGAAGGAGCGCGGCGGAGGAGAAGGCGGAGGCATTTACACTACAACAGGAGATGTGGTGGAGAACATGTGAGCAGCTAAGGGAGAGACGCTCCCCTCGCCGTCTGCGGCGCGGTGGCTGAGAAAAGGTGGTTCAGAAAAGGGCAAAGATGATGTCCGTTGGCAGCAGATGCAGAGTTTTGGAATTAGAACACGGTTTGCTGGCGCCGTCAGAAGGAACAGAGGAGTAACGCCGACGTCAGAGCTCCACACTGTGACCTTTTCTGTCCAACATGAGTCACATGTAATTAGCCCTAAAGGTGGAGACATTTCACTGATTTCCAGTCTCGATACTGATGAAGTGAATGATACAAACAACATCTTAAATGTGAAGCTTCTGCAGCTGGGATCACTGACGTAATCCTCCCCAAATCTCTCACAGGTCGCATCTGTCAGAAGCTGCTAATCTGGATTCATCGCTGCATGACCGACTCTGTTCTCAAACTGCATTTCCATAAATGGCCACTAGAGGGCTGGCACTGAAAGTAGTCAACCATGTTCAAATGTCCAACTTTACAGCAGAAATAAACATGTTTACAGCCTGGAGCAGTTTCCTTTTCTCTAAGCCAAAGGTATATTTTAAGGCACCATCTTCAGCCCCTTTCACACAGAGGTTCTGGCGCTGTCCTGACACTTGAAAGCAACAAATGAAGCCGGTGTAATGAGGCCTCAGGACGCATATTTATTACCTTAGGAAAATATCTCCTATCCTGTTTAATTCACAACCAAATTCTATTAAAACGATGTTTTCTTCCTCATATCAGATGATGGCAATTGTCTCTACTTCCAGGAATCGCTAAGACCTGCCAGACCTGCTCTAACGCTGCTTCATGTTTGAGTAATTCTGTTCTATCGTGTTCTTTGCTGCTGTAATATAACAATCGATAAAGTCTATCAATCAGAAGGCCTGATGTTTCTGTGATTCCAGCTCACTCTCAGCCTCTTCTGAGATCATTTTCTGAACTCACCTTGAGGTCTCTGTGAACGATGTGCTTCTGGTGGCAGTACTGCACCGCCGATACAATCTGGGAAAGAAAAAAAAGAGAGCGACATGAAGACAGTTAAAACGTCTGACGGTGCGTTCTCAGGCTGTGAGGAAGGATGTGGTGGTGGTGGTGGTGGAGGAGGAGGAGATGCGGTTGACGCTAACAAGAAAGATAAAAACATCGCAAAGGTGGAGAGAAGGTTTCCTCCTCTAGGCGATGACTTCAACTCTCTCTGTTCAGACTGCTCAGAGACACTTTCGTTCTGCTCCGACGGTTACAAACTTTGATCCCTGTTTTCCCACTGACAGGCCACTGAGAGATAATTGATGTGGAAGGAGGCCGGTGTGGACGCTCCTCATCAGTCTTTTAACACAGCGGAGACGCTGCCACCCCCCTCAGGGGCAGGACAGGGGACAGCGGCCTGTCTGAAGCTAGAGCTGGGAGCAGAGGTGTGAAACCAGAACACTGCAGGGGGAGAAAGCTGGGTACCTGTCTAAATTTAGCTCTGGCCTCTTTTTCCTTCATTCTTCCATGTGCAACCAGGTAGTCAAAGACCTCTCCTGCAAAAGAGAGAGGGAAGGAGTCAGTGAAATGAATGAGGAGAAAACATGCAGATAAAAATAACTTTTCTACAGCTGCCCGACACCCATGTGCATGGTTTGAGGGTGATTCTTGACCATATTGAGTCGGCGCCGCTCCTCCACACTGAGCCTTCTCCTGGAGGCACAAAGCTGCCGCCGAGCTCAGTTCCAGCAGCAGCGGACCCGTCCTATCCGCCCCCACGCTTTCTTCGCTTAAACGTGACTACATGCGCCCGTGTGCTAATTGAACTGGAGTGGCCGGCGTGCACGTTTGCGTCCATGTTCAGGTGGAAACAGGAAATTAACGTAACAAGCCTCCCCTCCTTCTGCCGGAGCCCTCCCCTTTCTCTCTCTCAGCGCTGACCTGCAGAGGCGGTCGGATTCTGCGTTTCAAAGCTCCTCCGTCCTGTCTGACTCAACGGAACACACCAGCGAACACTTTGCATGTCAGAGCTAAAGGGCACACTGCGTGCTCTACATAGGGATGAAGGTAGAGAACAAAGCAAAGTGGCAAGAAAACTGCTGAACATATCGCTTCAGAGCTTTGAGCTAAATGCTACATGCTAAACGCCGCTGTACACATGATGACACTAGACTTAATCCACGTGGGTTCAAGAAGGTCCTCGAGGAATTTCTGAGAAAAATCGATGCCAAACTGAGACAGATGTTAAACTTATGTTATTACGATCTAATGCTTTCAGCCTGTGTGTGTGTCAGAGTCCCCGTCCTGGTGATTAGCTGGTGTGCTTCTCGTTGGGTGGGTCTTTATAATTCGTCGCCTTCGCTTGGCTCAGCAGTCTGATTACGACCTTTCAGAGCGATCGATGAGACCACGTGGCTTTCAGGTCGTCTGCGTACGTGTGAACTTGGAGATAAAACCTGGGAGTCTCCATTTCCCCATAAATGAGGGAATTAATCTGAATATATATAAATAAGTCATATTATGTTGATGTTTATTAAGAAATAAGGCAAAAAAACCACTAAAATGCTTTGGACGGTGCAGCTCTCTGTACTGTATCTTACAGAATTCAGAGCATTCTTCCTTTCAGGTACAGTGAGCAGAATGTTCCATGCTCCTAAGATGTATAAATTATTAACATGTTCATTACATTTGGAGTTAATAAATCATACGGGAGCCTTTGGGAGCAGCACGCTGTGTGCAGATTTCTACAGTCTGTATCTGTGTACAGTTCTTTCTTGTTCTTTGTCTCACCTCCGCTGGCGTACTCCATCACCAGGTAGAGCGTCCTCTCCGTCTCAATCACTTCAAAAAGCTTGACTGAAAGACACACACACACAAAAGGGGTAAATTATACGTGGAAGGATGAGGGGGGTTCAGACAGAGAGGCAGCAACGAAAACTGAAAAACTGTTTCCAAACAGACACAGGGGCGAGCTGAAAAGTGAGGTCACGTGTGTGCGTGTGTGCGTCGTGACCATGTAAGCACAGTACAGCTCAATATTTACTGTACCGGCCAAAAGCTGGGAGTGTTTTTTTAAACTGCAGCATGTTCAGCTTGGTGATATAAAAGAGTGTGTGATGAGCCGCTGAGAGCTACACTGCTAAATTTAGACAAGGTGGGATGGAAGACAAAGAGAAAGGAGAGAGAGGGAGAGTGTGTGTGTGTGTGTGTGTGTATGGGCTGGTAAACTGGTAATTATAATCTGAAATCATGGAGTGTGGGGAGAGGAAATAAAAAATAATTAGCGGTAAAATCCTGTCTCCAAAACCAAACATGCCACAGCAGGCGTGTGTGTGTGTGTGTTTCTGAAAGGAAAGAAGGAAAAGTTCATGGGAGCACTTAAAACACCAGAACAGCTGAAACAAATAACTGATTTGTTAAAGATCAATCAGCATCTTTTTTTCCTCTATGACACAATCAGCTGCCATTAACTTGTTGTTGTTCATTGATTTCTCTGAAAACCTGAATATGACACAACGAACCCTCAGATAAGCACAGGCAGACCTTCTTCATGGTACCAATAATGACAGCGATGCTGGATCTGAGCCCTGAGTGTGACCCGTTTATAACCATGTCATGTGGTTCCTCCTCCCCCTGCAGCCGCTGCCTCTTTGTTAGGCTGAGGTCTGTGCGATGTTGGCTTCTCGCTGCTGCGGTGGTTTGGCGTTTTTGGTATTTCCTCTCGCAGCAGATGGCTGTTCTACACCAAAACTCTGAAACTGCTCTGCTGTTTGGTCGTTTTCTAATCCCTAAACAAGGCCCACACACACTGATCCTCCAGCGTCTACTCCCCAGTCTGCAGCTCACAGACTCTGTGTGTTATTACCCAATTATTATTTCTATTTTAAGCATGTACGTATGTCAAGAATGAAACTTTCCTCTTACTACAAACAGCTCCTGTATTTCATTTGAACAAATCAAAACAAAAAAATGTCTGAACATTAAACCTGACACAATATCCTGAAGTATTTCAGTCCTCTGTGGGTGATACTCACCTATATTAGGATGATTCAAGATCTTCATTATTCTAACTTCTCTGAAGAGCTGAAACAGAAGAGGAAGAGACGGGGTTTATCATTCAACAGCAATATTTTGCTTACATCAAGTGAAATAAAAAGAAGACAGAGAGAACAGTCGCTGCTTTTCTTGTAGGTCAACATTTCTAAGGATGAAAAAAAGTGCGACTTATAGTCCGGAAAATGCGGTATGTATATTTGAGGAGAGCTTCATAAACACAAACACGGGTCTCTGTGTTCGCCAGCATCGACACACTTACTGAGGAAATGTGATCATTTAGTCACTGCTGCATCACAACAACAGGAATCACTGCAGCAATGTTTGGCCGCACAGCAACAAGAACACACACACACACGTACACACACACTCCTCAGCCTCACAGCAGCATCTACACTGATCAGACCAGCAGATCTGTAACAGCCAAAAAAGCTTTTTAGTGTTCAGCTGCACGAAGCACAACGAGCACAGAGTTCCATTTATTATTGATCGGCTGTTAACTACACCTCGCTCTCTTCCCTTCCATAAAAATATGAAAAGGCATCAATGTTTCATGAGGCCGGAGCAACACAGAGCGCGCTGGTTATCTCACCGAGGAACAAATGGTAGGACTGTGCAGCAGGAAAACAGAGACCTCCACACAGCAGAAGAGGGGGCTCGCTATTTCCACTTAATGAATGTTCGTTACAACTGTACATTTCTCCTTAAATGAGACCTGAACCTGCAGATCCACAGGGACGCCGCGGTGAAGCAGTAACCCGGCTGGTGTCTGCCTCGGAGGCAAACAGATGGTGACAAACAGCGGGTGTCGTTTTCACATTCAGCGTGAAAGTGTGGAAGAAAACACGATGTTTAAGGTTCAGGTTTCAAACCGACCCCTGCTGCCCGGGTTTGTGAAACTGGGCAGAAACATTTTAGGACATACACTGGTTGTTGGACGAACTGGTGAGCCAGTTAAAGGGGTTTTCATCCCATGCATGTGGACGTTTAGAGGGCTGGACTCTAACTTCATCCAGGATCCAGGAATTCACACATTGATATGAGAACGTCCGGTCATGGTTGAGAACACAGGGATGCTCATACGAGTCTGTTGTCCACAGTTCGTTTGTTTATCAGAGCTTAACCTCACTCTATTGCCTCTGATTGGCTGTTGGGAGAAGCAGCCAGTAGCCCAGTGCATTCTGGGTTATGTAGTTTGGAAAACCACAGCCAAACCCTGTCGTGTTTTCAGCTTTCCGTTCAATTCAGCAGAGCATTATCTTCGTTTTAAGACATTAAAATGCTACACCGGGCATTTAATGCTGTCAAATAATAAAACATACTTTAGGAAAAACTAATATAAAAAGGTATAAAAAGTGCCTCTTTAAACCACGTGACCTACAACACTCAGGCTGTGCAGCGAGGCCAGCAGTGGACCATGATGATAAATCTCGTGTCACTCCTGCTTCAGAGACGACTGAAGGGCTAATTACGAGCGAGGCCTTCAGGAGCCAGCCGGTTTGGAAGCCATGCTAACAAAATACTCTGCCGATCTCTCAGAAAGTACAGGGATCGATCTCTGAGAAGCTGCTCAGGATCGTCAGATACAAACGCTTTTCCTCCAAGTGTGCGACTTTGTAAAGTTTCTGGCACAGTGTGTTCTGTCCTACATAGCAGAGCGAGCCTTCTGACACCTGGGTGCTTGGAGTATGTGGGAATACTTTGTCAGGTATGTTACGCAGTAAACACAATTAGTGGAAAAACACACGAGAAGAGACACAGCAGTGATTCACCACATATTACAGCCATGAGGTCGCCAAACCTGCTGGTGATGATCCAGTCATACCACCACAATGATGCACAGCCGGCCCCATTACGCAACCCGTCCCGTGATCGATAAGAGGCACCTTCCGCCTGAGTGACACAGTGTGAGGGTGGAATCGTGCCTGCAGTCATCCTCTCCTGCTCCCAAAATCTTCCTCCTTCACTGCCACTTCCTGTTTAGCTCAAACTGCCTGAAACACAGCTGATCTGAGGCTTGTAAACAAAATCCCGTGGGCTCGACGTTAGATCATTACTGGATGTTTTTTTTTTTTTCCATCCCACCAGGTTAGAGACTTTGAAGTGAGTCACAACAAATCAGATTACAGCGGCGGGCCGATGGAGGCCCGTGCACGTTCTGCTGTAATTGACCCCGGGTGTTTATCTCAGAGAACACGTCCAGGCGGCAGTTTTCCCTTCACAGACATTTTGTGAAGTCGAGCTTGTTGGGCCCCAAGTAAAGCTGCAGAGTTATTGCTCTCATCTGGACAAACAAATCCACCTGAGGGAAAACA